>NC_087158.1:23012039-23057039 GCF_035594125.1 Scylla paramamosain
CCTGTTCTCTCTCTCTCTCTCTCTCTCTCTCTCTCTCTCTCTCTCTCTCTCTCTCTCTCTCTCTCTCTCTCTCTCATCTGTTCCTCCTGTGCAGTGCCCGTCTACAGTCTTGTGGAGCCTCACTTAGAGTTTCCGGGCGGACAGGAAGGGAACGAGGGGGCAGGCGTGAGAAAGAGGGACATTAGAGACACTGAGGCCCCTGAGCAACTTGACCCTCAGCCTTTACTCAGACTCCAGGCCCTGGGGAAGACGTTCAATTTCAAGTAAGTTTTTACAATATACGTTTGGATTTTTACTGTTTTCTTCATCCCCAACTTCTTCGTCTTCTTTTTCTTTTATTTAATTTTTCTCTTCCTCTTGTTCTTGTTCTTATTCTTCTTCATCTTCTGTTCTTGTTCTTGTATTTGATCTTCTTTCTTTTCTTCACTGTTTATCTTTTAGTTGTATCTTCTATTTTACTCAATTTCTTCTTCGTCTCCTCCTCCTCCTCCTCCTCCTCCTCCTCCTCCTCCTCCTCCTCCTCCTCCTCCTCTTCCCCTCGTCTTCTTCCGTGATCTTAATTTTTATTGTATTCTTCGACTTCTTTCGTCTGTCTGCCTGCGTATCTGTCTCTGTTTACCATCACCCATTCTCTGTAACCTCCTGTCACTATAGGCTATACCCGAACCGTGAGCTCGTGTCGCCGCACTTCGCTTTCGTGAGTCGCCACGGGGAACAAGTGGAGGTGCGGGAGTTGGGCGGCGGCGACCTGGACTGCTACTATCATGGCGTGGACCAGACGGAGGCCACGTCCCCCAGCGCCGCCACCATCGCCGTGGAGCTGTGTGGCCGTGTTGTGAGTTGATCTGATGGACGTGGAAATGTTTGATTGTTTTCTTCGCAAGTGTAGGGTTTTGGAATACTTTTACCTTACGATTTATTTATTTTATCTTCTATCTTCTTATTATATCTATTACTTTTTATTTTAAGAATCAGGTAATCTCAGTTCTATCTTGCAGGTTTTATACGACTCACAGAATCGATTCTTCTTACTTAACTTGTATGATACAGAATGGGTTCTTCCCGCTTGTCTTGTACTATTGGGAGTCGATTTTCCTTACTTCTCTTGAAGGATTTGGAATTGGTTTTTCCGACACATCTTTTCGTTGTTGGATCTTGTCTATTTTCTGATCATTTACACGAGTCACCGTCTCAACACGCCTGGTTTTCTTCGGTGCAGCGGGGCGTCATTCACGGGCCCTCTCAGGAATACATCATCGAGCCCCTGCCAACCGAGGTGACCCATGCAAGGCGGCGACGGAGCCTCAGCGACACGCCCGACGCGCCAGCCCCCACCCACATCCTCTACGCCAGGGTCACCGCCCCAACAGCCCCAGAATATCGTGAGTCACTTCGCCACAGAAAGGAAAGAGAACTCCATAGCGGGAACAATGTAAAGAGAGAGAGAGAGAGAGAGAGAGAGAGAGAGAGAGAGAGAGAGAGAGAGAGAGAGAGAGAGAGAGAGAGAGAGAGAGAGACTGTTTTCAATGCATAAAAACGAAGAAGAGGTATTATGTTTTCAAGGTATAAAGGTGAGGGAGAGACATTATATTTTCAAACGATGCCCTGAGTCATTCTCGCGCCCCATACAAGGAACAAGGGAACAAAGTACAGGGAAATGGATGTAAGGTGAATAGTGTAAGGAAACATTCAGTACTAAGACAAAATTTCCAAACATTCAATGAGCCAAGGTCTTTACACACTATTATTTGAGTTGCAAGAGAGAGAGAGAGAGAGAGAGAGAGAGAGAGAGAGAGAGAGAGAGAGAGAGTGTGTGTAGAATATTTGCCCGACTCGGTGTCACTTCTTCCTATCATTCTCTACTAAAGGACAAACACCAAACACTGCTACTCACCAAGCCTTAGCTGGGAGTAACGCCAGCCACCGTGGCAGCCACAGCAGCACTGGATCACTTGTATCTGAGGACAAAAAGATGGAAACGAGCTCAGAAATGCAGTTTGAAAAATTTGTTCAACTTATAAAGAGAGATATAATAATGTTTCTAACTCATAAAGGAGAACATCTTAAAGTGTTTTCAGAACTTTAGTATAAGAAAAGTGTGACTGAACTAAATGAAGAAAGATAAGTTAATATTTCTCAAACTCATATGAAAAAACGTTTGAACTACAGTGTTTTATTAGAAAGTAAGCTCCCACAGAATGTCTCAGACTAAATCTCTTCTAAAACGGGGAAAATATTCACGTTACCCAAAGAACAAAACACATCACATTTTTCTCCAACTTCCATTCACGTTTCTGGAGTGACCATTAGATTTCCTTTTATGCAAGACAGACATTTTCTTCAAAGATTGATAACCAACATAAACCAATTTACTTGCATTCACTAATATTCACAATCATGAACATGTCCTCACATCTTTGCATCTTCTCTCTTGTACCCGAAACATTCTACACGGCTCTGGTTCCCTACACTCACACGGCACTTTTAGGCCTGACAGCAAGTGTATCTAAAGCAAACATATAAACACAAACGAAGGAGTCAGACAAGCCAGTGAAGCAGTACAGAGAAAGACGGGGAGCTTTCAAGAGTGTATTGAGGAAATAACAAGTGGGTGAGGAAGGGAATTTTAAAGAGAGAGAGACAATACTGTGATAATAACTTGTTCCACCAGTGTCGAGGCCGCGGAGATCCTTCATGACGGGGCAGGAGGCGAGGGCAGCCATGGGGGAACGAACCGGCCTGCGCTCTTACTACGACAGTTACGAGCACGTGGTGGACTCGCACCTGAGATCCGAGTGGGACGACCTGAACCCCGGCAGGAGCTTCGACAGGTGAGTGGGAGAGAGGGCAGGTGAAAGAAGGGAAGAAAAACAAGGGAGAAAAAGGAAAGGAAATTAGAAAAGGTGAGTGAGAGACAGAGAGAAGGAAGGTAGAACTAAGGGAGGAAAGGATGACACGTAGTCTTTTGAGATCTTAGGAATACAGTAAAGATAATAATCATATTTCACTTTTTGATAAAAAAAAAAAAAAAAACGTAAAAACACACACTTTTTTCGATTGATATGCACTTTTGATATCAATATCCTTCTGGATTTCATGATTTAATCATCTGTAACCTTAGATGAACAATTTTTATCACATTATTTATATATATATATATATATATATATATATATATATATATATATATATATATATATATATATATATATATATATATATATATATATATATTTTTTTTTTTTTATTTATTTATTTATTTTTTTGGAATGTCCGGACCCGTTAAGAAGGAGGAAGAGACGAAGGGCAGTTGGCGGAGGGGAAGCAGGAAATGATGAATTAAACTTACTAAAAAATTACAACTATAAAAGAAAGAAAAGGAATTGTACTTTCCTTTAACAGTATATGAGCAGCACTTTCTTTCCTGATTGTTTAATTATCCGGTACTGTCTCGCTCTTTAAGTACACCTATTAAACACACACACACACAAACACACAAAAAAAAGTCCATATACAACACATCACAATTACTCTTAAAAAAAGGAACTGTATCACATTTTTATGGAATCATTTATAACAATCACTTTCCTTTCCTGGCTGATTTAACCAATTAACCTTTCCTCCTTCCATTAGTGCATTGAAAGGAAAAAAAAAAGCGGAAAAAAGGAAAAATGCAATAAATAAAAAAAAAGTCTCAGTCCTCTTAAGAATTTAACTCTAACTTCTTCTTTTCAATACTGACCAGCCAAACTATTTTCCCTTTCTTTCATGTTTTATACCCTCATACTTCTCCCTTTTAGTTACCACATTAATTAACGAAAACGCAATAAATAACAACGAAATCACATCCTCTTTAAAAAATCTAAACTCTTAAAAAAAAAAATTAAAAAAATCCAAACTCCATTTTTTCTAACACTAAATAATCAAACCACTTCTTTTCCCTATTGCTTTATGTCATTTAATTTTCCTCCCTCAATTAGCACACCAGTAAAAAAGACGCAATAAATAACAGTAAATCACTCATATGTTGTGGCGGGCCAGGGAGGAGGCGGGGACGGCGGCGCAGGGAACCAAGGACCTCTATATCGAGACATCCGTGTTTGTGGACCGTGACCTGTACCGCCACATGCTGGAGAACTTCCCCAAGGACACGGAGGAGCAGGTGCTGAAGGTGGTGCTGGCCATGGTGAACGCGGTGAGTGCTCAGGCGGAGTGCTGTATGACTCAGATGGGGAAGATAAGATGGTGGTAGTGCTTATTGGGTGCTGCACAGTGCTGGGGAGTCTTAAGTGGGTGCTGAATGACTGACAGGTGTATTGCTGATATGCTGAATGGCTGAAAGGTTGCGTGGAGAGTTGGGTTATCAATTGAGTCTAAAGCACCACAACACCGAAGTCACATGGCGCTCAGGATCCAAAAGTTGAAAATCCATAATTAAATTGGTCTTCGTTTTAGAAAATTTCCTGTTTCACGTTTTTTTGGAACTGGCAACTTAGCAGAGCCTTATCTCCTTTCTTTGTGTTCCTGGCCGTCCTTCACTCCACTATGTACAAAAAAAAAAAAAAATAAATAAATAAATAAAATAAAATAAAATAAAACAACAGCCGTGGAACGTTGTAACTACTCAATTACTAATTTTGCTCCCAGTTCAAAATTATAATTAAAACTTTCACTGAATGTCTTTTATTTCTATTTATTTATTTATCTATTCAATCATTCATTTATTTTATATTTCTTTATTTTATTTACCTTATCTTATTTATTTATTTATTTATTTATTTATTTATTTTATTATTTATTTATTTTTTTGCGCTTGGGTCAATAGAGTCAACGAGTTAACTTCTCAAGCGCTTTATGACCTTATCGTTTCGACGCACCGTGTCCATCGAGCACTCCACACTTCCAGGTACAACTCCTGTACAACGATGAGTCGCTGGGCTACCGCGTCAAGTTCGTGCTGAAGCGCCTGGAAATCTTGTACACGGACCCGCCAGGCCTCTACCGCCCCTATGACATCGATCAGTTCCTCACCAACTTCTGTCTGTGGCAACGAGGCGAGAACCCAGCGAGGGATGGCGACGCGCTGCACTGGGACCACGCGCTCATCCTGACGGGGCTGGATGTGTTCACCATCACCCCGGACGGGAAAGTGAACGCGCAGGTTGTCGGTGAGCACACGAGGGCATAGGAGCATTTTTATTATTACTTTTCACGTTATTTATCTTTTTTTCAGTAATTTTTTTTCTCCTATTTGTAATTTGAATGATGGTTTGTAACAATGTGGTTAAAAAATAGTGCCTGATGTTCTTGGGTTACATTACAGGATGTTATTTATTGGATTTTATTTTATTTTATTTATTTATTTATTTTTTTTTATGCGTGTCATATCGATTAATGTGTATGTGGTCAATAAACTACCATGCTGTGTGTGTGTGTGTGTGTGTGTGTGTGTGTGTGTGTGAGTGGGTGGGTGTGTATATAACTAAAGGAAATTAATATCGAAAACTAACTTCAATTCTCCCCCTACCCCCACCACCCCCAATTTCCCTCCCCAGGCCTGGCTCCCGTGGCCGGCATGTGCACTCGTTCCAGCTCTTGCACAGTGAACGAGGGCCGCCACTTCGAGTCTGTCTACGTCATGGCACACGAGATTGGCCACAAGTAAGTGAGAGAAGAAGACTATACCCTTATAATGTCCCTGTACTTTTCTCTTCCCTCGTCTCTCTTTCATTCGTGCTCTTTATCCACCTCCTTCTCATATTTTCTTCTCACGTTAAATCTGTTCTCTTTTCCCAGTATCCTTGTTTCTTATAGTGAGTGAGAAAGCTGCACACTCATTTAATTTTTCTCCTTAATCTTCTTAATATAATGGTGCCCTTCATTCACCTCATCTCTTTTCCTCACCTGTAATTTTTTTTTTATAATATTTCTTTCTCATCCCTGTGCCTCTTCATCTACTCCACGCCTGTTCTTCTTAGCGCTCATTCTTGCCTACTCTTTTCCTCTCACCGTTTCCTCTCTTATATCAGTAAACCTTCATCTTCCCATTCCTACCTTGTCACTTTTCACTGCTGTTTTTTTTCTTCCTTCTCTTTCATCCTTCTCCTCTTTCATCCTTATATTTGTGTCACTTATTCATATTATTTTTCTCTCTCTATTCTCGAACCTCCCTTTACTCTTTCCACCTCATTCTTCTCTCTTATATACCTGTCCCTCCAGTTCCTCACATATCAACCTAATCCCTTTCTTCTTTCCCCTTCCCCAGCCTAGGTATGCGGCACGACGGCCTCCAGGCTGGTAATAACTGCGACCCTGGGAGGTATATTATGTCCCCCACGCTCGGTTCTGGCAAGATTACCTGGTCCTCCTGCTCCAGACGCTACCTCGACGCCTTCCTTAAGTACGGACACACGGATGTACACACACACACACACACACACACACACACACACACACACACACACACACACACACACACACACACACACACACACACACACACACAGGATAGTTGCTTGTTGTGGTAAATCCCTTAATTAATTAGATTACACTATGTTTGGATGTGAATGATATGAATAATGACACTGATTATGATGATGATGATGATTAGTGTATGTACTACTGCTGCTACTACTACTACTACTACTACTACTACTACTACTACAAAATCCCTAACAACAATAATAATTACCCATACCCCCATTCCATCCCCCCCCTTTCAATCCCCACCTTAACCATTTCTTGCTGTCCCCACCAAACACACCCTCTCTGGCTCCGTCCGCTGCAGGTCCTCGCAGGCATCGTGTCTCATGGACGCTGCCGAGGCTGAAGACTCTCACCTGGACCACGATGCTGACTCCCTGCCCGGCCAGCGCTTCCCAGTCAACCAGCAGTGTACGTACCGGGAGGACTGTATGAGATTGACTGACAGATAGATAGATAGATAGATAGATAGATACACTGATAGATAAATAAATGCAGTGCATAAATAGATAAAGATAGGTGGGTTGCCTGATTGCCTAACTGACTGATTGACTGATTGATTGATTGATTGACCGATTGATCAAATGAAGAGAACCACAGTCAAAGAAGTTATATGGTGACTTGGTATGAGAAGCATTTGGGAACAAGGCAAGGTTGAAGGAGAAAAGGACGACAACGTGAATGCATGTCTAGGATATCCTGAAAGTGAGAGTTTATGGCGGAGTATTAGATGGCGGATGTGGTGCAGCAGAGAATGGGGCATTTAGAGAGCGTATAAGAATGTGGTACAAAGTGGTGAAAGGGAAGTATTTGTGGTAGATTACAGCAGCGGAATAACTACTTAGGAATGATGTAAGAAGACGTAAGGGCAGAAAACTAGATAGAAATGGCCTGGAATACACGAGGAACCGAAGGAGATGAGTCGAGAAGATTGGAAGAGGTATTTGTCCAGCAGTGGAATCGTAGAAACTGATGACGATGATGAGGAAGAGAAAGAAACGAAGAGGAGCGGAGAAAAGAAAATGAGGACGGTGATGAGGAAGAGGAAAGGAGGAAAGAAGGAAGAGAAACTGAGAAAACAATGAGGACGATTATTAGAAAAAGAAAGAGAGGAAGAGAAACAGAGAAGAACAATGAGAACGATGATTAGAAAGAGGAAGGAAGAAAGGAAGAGGAACGGAGAAGATAAATGGGAACGATAATAAGAAAGAAGAAGAAAGGAAGAAGAAAATGTGGACGATGACAAGGAGAAAATGAAGGAAGAGGAAGAGATGTAGAAAAATGAGGAAGCAGAAAAGAGACACAAGTATAAAAACTGTAGACAAAATAATACACCAGAAAGGCCGTAGTTTTAGTAGTTACAGGATGACGAGTGGGGGAAGGGGAGGGGAAGGGAGAACTGGTGAGAGGGAAAGCATATGATTGGATGGGGGAAGGGGGAGCTGGCTTAGTAACAGGACGGAAGTGGTGGACATTAGGTTGGATTCCGTGTTGTGCCCATTAAGTCACATCAAAGCTGGACTTTTTCTCGTTTCTCGTAAGATGTAAGGCCCAAGTCATTACGCAGCCCATTGTCCTTCGTCGTTTAGGAAATTATAGGTTTTATTCAGAAACTTATAGGGGTGAATGTTCCTTGCGTATTGCAGGTGAAAGTGAAAATGTTTACTGACAATCAGATACAATTCAGATCCAGTAACATATCGCCATTGAAGCATATATAACTTTACAAAATAGTGAATTAAATGTTTAGTCAGTCTTATAAAAAGTGCGGTGGACAGTGTTACTTTTTAAACGTTAAGTCATCACCATCAGTCATCAGTCATCACGGCAAATCCAAATGACATCAAATTAAAACAAACATTAGGTGTCATAAATGTAAAAACCGTAAATGTAAAATAAACCGTAAAAAAAGTGGTGAAAAACTCGGTAAAAGAAAATCAACTTCAAGAAAAAAAAATGCATGAAACAAGAAGGAAATTAATGAAGAAAAAATACACACACAAAAAAAAAAAAAAAAATACAAAATACAGTACTGAAAATAAAGAGAAGAGCTCAGTAAATGTGGCCAGAAGTACCGCAGGAAAGACAAAACTCCGAACAAAACAAATGAATTAAACTAAAAAAAAAAAAAAAAAAAAAAAAACTTATAACACCATAAGAAAATGAGACAAAAAAAAAAAAAGGACCTGTTGACCTAAATAACGCAGCTCCTGAAACGTATACAAGGCATTCCTGAAACCGACATTGGCAGCTCCTGAAAATCTAAACTGACCACCAGCACCACATACACACACACACACACACACACACGAAGGACAAAACGCACAGACACACACACACACACACGCGAACACACTGTCATGTATGCATATAATATACCATAATGTAGGAAGAGGAAGAGGGGAGAGCAAAAGTGGTGAATAATACACAACATGCGAGAAAACAGGAAGAGTAAAGGACGAATTGAGTGGCAATTTGCATATTTCAGGGAGTGTTCCTTTTACACCTCTCTCTCTCTCTCTCTCTCTCTCTCTCTCTCTCTCTCTCTCTCTCTCTCTCTCTCTCTTTCGTGTATGTACGTAGAAAAATGAAAAAAAATTAAAAAGAAAGAAAAAAGAAAAGGATAGAAGAGAAAGAAAGAAACAGAAAATACAAAAGAAAAAGAAAAAGAAACAAGAGTAAACGAGAAAAGAAAGAACAAAATAAATTGAAGTGGTTACAAGTCGACAGAAAGAAAGATGTGAGGCAGAGACAGGGAGGGAGAGAGAGAGGGAGAGGGAGAGGGAGAGGCAGAAGGAGAGGGAAAGCCCAGATAAAAACCTCAGCGTGGAAAAAGGTGTTCGGTAGTTAGGGTCGTTTACCTGCGTGCTCATTAACCTGATTGTTTCCGGGGACAGTAAGTGAGGGAGAGATTTAGTGAGCCAAAGAGAGAGAGAGAGAGAGAGAGAGAGAGAGAGAGAGAGAGAGAGAGAGAGAGAGAGAGAGAGAGAGAGAGAGAGAGAGAGAGAGAGAGAAATATATACCTGAGCGAGGAGAAGAGGAGGGAAAAATAGAGTAGGAATGTGGAGATAAGTACCAGGGAGGGAGGAAGGAAGGGAGGGAAACTTAAGAGGGAAAATGAGCGAGAAAAGTGGAGAGAAATGCCAGGAAGGGAGGGAAACGTTAAGGAGAGGAGAAAGAAACGAGGAGGAAACAGCCTTGGAAGTTGAGAATGGAGTGAAGAAAGAAGAGATAAGAGGAAGAATAGAAGGGAAGGAAGGAGAGGAAGGGAGAGAGAAAGAAGTAAAGGATAAAATGCATCGGATAGAAGCGGAAGTACAAAGAATGGAAAGGTAAAGAGAAGAGGAAGGAAAAGAGGAAGAAAAGATAACAGGAAGAAGAAAAGGAAGTGAGAGAGGAAATTTGCACCAGATAAAAGGAAACTGGAGGAAGTGAAGGGGAAAGAACGAAGAGAAGATGACGCTAAAGAGGAAAATACACCAGATAAAATGGGAAATAGGAAAGAGAAGAAGAAAAGGGAAGGAAAAAGAGACTAAAGAAGGAAGTGCATCAAACAGAAGAGGAAATAGGAAGAAGGAAAAGGGAAAAAAAGAGAAAAGGGAGAAGGGGGGAAGAGGAAGAGGCGTTAGTGGGGTAAGAGAGATCATAAAATATTTAAATTGAAGGTAGCATGTATTATTTTCATGGTTCCTGTGTTATATTTACGGGTTTTGCGCATACAGGTGTGTGGGTGGCGGGAAACAGGTACAGGTGAGGTGGAGGGATGAGGGAAGTTGGGTGTGGGAGTGAGGGAAGTGAGGGAGTGTGCTTGGGCGTGAGGGGAGAGAGGGGAGGGGGAGGTAATGCGAGGAGAGAGACAAAAAATAAACCATGGGCGAGAAATGCTGTGGTAATAAAGTGTTGACGTGGGTGTGGGTAGCGTGACGGGGAGAGAGAGAGAGAGAGAGAGAGAGAGAGAGAGAGAGAGAGAGAGAGAGAGAGAGAGAGAGAGAGAGAGAGAGAGAGAGAGAGAGAGAGAGAGAGAGTGTGTGTGTATTATGGATTAAACCACGAACACATTAAACTTCTGGTCGGAACTCTCCCCAACCTAAACACACACACACACACACACACACACACACACACACACACACACACACACACACACACACAGACACACACACACATATCTGCGCACCAAACCCATAAACATGACAAAGGAATTATAAAAAACAATAACCCTCACTACCTAACCTCAATTCTTATATCAACATTAGCTCTGCCCTTCCTCTCTTCCAGGCAAAGAGCAAAACTTAAAACTTACATCATGTCTCCATTCACTTCTATAAACTACCTTTTTTTTTTTTTTGGCCGTCTCTAGATCGTCGTTTTGTCGTTCTGTTCACTACTGCTTCATATGTTCTTCTGTTTGTCGTATATCTATGAGTCCTGTTCTGTGCCTTGACTTTACGATGCTCATTAGTTCTTTAAAATATGTTGCTATGTTTGGAAGCAAGATTTTTTTTTTTTTTTTTTTTACCATTCTATCCGTCATAATCGTTCTCGTAAGTTTCCATTTTGTAATTCATTTTTTTTTTTTTCTGAAGGTTGCCTATTCTGTAACTGTATTTGTCCCATAAGTTGGCATTTTGTGTCTCTACTTGCTCCCTTTGTCTCTTAAGTTTCCATTCTCTAACTCTACCCCATAAATCGCCATTCCGTAACTCTATTTGTCCCCTAGTTTGCTATCCCGTAACTATAACCATCTCATAGGTTGCTATTCCGTAACTCTCCATCCTCTAGTTTGCCAATGTGTAACTCAAACCGTCTCCCAGTTTGCCATTATGTAAGCTTTTGCCCTCAAGGTTGCCACTCAGTAACTCTGTCCCCCAGGCATGCTGAAACACGGGGCGGGGAGCTACCACGCGTCCTCCCAGAAACTGGAGGACATCTGTGAGGACCTGCACTGCCGCCGCGACCACTACACCTGGACCTCCCACCCAGCGCTGGAGGGCACCACCTGCGGACATCGACAGGTGAACTTATGGCACATTTTGACATTGAGTTTAAATGAGTTTCCACCTTTTGCTGTTCAATGCTATTGTTGCTTTTAGTTTCCCGATTTTACACTTTGTTTTCTTGGGTCTAAAATGCGTGTGTGGTATCTGATCCTCTTCCATTTACGGAATGTTGATTCAGTTCTATTCCACGGGATTTCACATCTCCAGAACAAAACTAGCCACTTTTTTTTTTTTTTTTTTTTTATCATTAATTGACTTTCGGAAGAGGAGAGTTCAGCGGGATTTTTCCTTTTTTCCTGTTTTCTTTTCTTTTCTTGAATGGTCCAATTAAATAAATAAACAAAAATAAAAGAAAATAGATAAGTAAAGACTGTCTCTTTGAATTTCAGTTCCTCATATTAGTCCAGTCTATTCGCCTCGGAAATTGGTGGTTTCTTTAACGTCCTATTCAGTAAAGTTACAACATTAGCTTAATACAGTTTCTAGTTTGAGAAACTTGCAACTAATATTGAATGTCACTACTTGGGTTTCAGTTCACGCAATTTCGAGAATCTTAACGACTCCATTCACGACTACCCCTCAATTCACGACCATCACGATCCCTCCATTGCGTACCACTGTTTTCCACTTCCGCAGTAGTAAGTCACGCATCGCTCTTAACCCTCACATTCCTCCTCACAGTGGTGCCGCCGAGGGAAGTGCGTGGAGGACAGCAACGCCCCTGGACTCTCGCAGGAGCTACTCATGTCCTCGTCCTCCACTGGCAATGGCCTCGGGTCTGGGGATCGCGGCGGGGGGGCGGGAGGGGAGTGGGGACCGTGGTCTGAATGTCGGTCATCTTGCCTCTACGGCGTCGACGGGGCCTTGTCCTCTGGGAGTTCCGGTCTAGCGTTGTCCGAGAGGCGATGCAGGTGGGTCTCTCTCTCTCTCTCTCTCTCTCTCTCTCTCTCTCTCTCTCTCTCTCTCTCTCTCTCTCTCTCTCTCTCATGATAACTGTGAATCCGCTTCAGTGCACTTTTTTACTGTTATATCTACCCATTTGGCTCTATTATGTTTTTTTTATGTACTCTCTCTCTCTCTCTCTCTCTCTCTCTCTCTCTCTACCAATCTCCCACTCTCCAGGACCTGCCGGGAGGAGTACCGCTACAGGATATGTTCGGCCGTCGAGGAGTGCGGGACGGGACAGCGAAGAACAGTGCAGGACTTCGCCCACGACATCTGCCGAAGCCGCTCTCGATCCATGCCTCTCCTGACGGGCCTGGCAAAGCGAGTGCCGCTGAGAGGTGGGTGTGGCGCCGCGGGGGAATGATTGAGGAGGGGAAATACTCGTAGGTTCTTGTATGAGAGAGGGATGAGTGGTAGCAAGACGAAATATACAGCGCCTATAGCTACTTTGTATGTTCACTCACTTCTATAGAGACACTTAAGCGGACACTAAGCAAAATAAAACGATGACCATGTTTGCGGCTTAAAATTAGCCAGGAAACAAGTGGTAGTTTTCATTCGATACTAATGTCTGAAAATATTATGAATCCTCCACCTGAAGTGAATATGAGACGCAAAGTACAACAGGCATGAGGAAGCCTTAGTCCCTCCTTAGAAAAGCCTTGCCTTCAATGACGAAAATATAACTAATCCTCTACCTGAAGTGCATGAGACTCCAGCCAAACACAACAAACATTAGAAGCCCTTAGTCCCTCCTTAGAGAAGCTTTACACTCTATGATAGAAAGGCACGAACGACACCACTGGTAGGCTCTCCTTGGTAGGAATTAAAGGTGAGTGCTGAGCCATGAGGCCAACCAAAACCAAGCCTTACATAAGCAAGCATGGCGCCAGAGTAGTTGGGGCTGCTTCCAGGTCCGCTACCAGGAAGAAGTGACTCGTACCGCAGAAGCCGTGGGGGAAGGAAGAGAGACATTACGTATTTTTAAGTAAGAAAAAAAAAAGGTAATGGAGGCACGAGTTGATAAATGATGACGTCAGAAAAGTGCGTGCGTTAAACTAGAAGGATAACGTTAAGGAAAGAATTAGAAGGATGGTAGTTAAGTTGAATGGGGGAACGGTGAGAACTGGGGATTCGGTTTTAAAAGAAAAGTTAAATCAGGGAAACGTAACGGACTGAAATATGTGAAGGAATGTACGAAACATCTAAAAAGAGTAAATGGTATATATATCCAGTATGTCTGAAGTCACTTTTATCTTCACCCCGGCGGCGCCCTCAGGTCCTACACAGTGCGAGGTGGAGTGCGAGACGACGGGCCACGGGGTGCAGTCGTCTGACAGGAGTTTCCCCGACGGTACTGTGTGTCAGTCCGCCTCAAACTTCCCTGCCTTCTGCGTCGCCGGCGTGTGTACGGTGAGTGATTTCTGGCAATTTGTCTATCTCTCTATCTTTCTGTCTGTTTGTCTCTCTATTTGTTAATTTTCTTCCTTATTTTTGTTCCATCTAGTCTTCCTTTTCTTTCTGTTATAAAGCTGCTCTATTTGTACTTGCTCTACTTGTTCTCGTTTTACTCATGCTTTTCTTGTTTATCTACACCTGTATCGCAAACACACCTGCTTCGCCACCGTCAGGAGTTCCGCTGTGAGCCAGACGCCCTTTACGGTGCTGACCCCGTCACATGCCGGCCGGACATGGGCGCCCCGGACCCACACCGCCCCCTGGGTCCCAACCCACGCCCACCCGCCTTCACCACCACCCGCCATCCCGCCACCTCCACCTTCACCTCAGGAGACCGCCAGTGGGGGGCGTGGAGACCCGCCTCCAACTGCCGCTTCAGGTGACCAATGCCATCAGGTGTTCTAGAGGTTCCAGGGGCGTCGCTGAGGGAGGGGTGGAAGCAATGGACGACTGATCTCCCGACAAGAGGGCGGATGATGTAGTGAATGTTGATGTATTGTGACTTTTTTGCGGTGATAAATTTTTCCTCTCCCACCGTAGTGCTTTTCTCTCTAACCTCGCAGCATGCTTTCTCCTTATGTGGCAGTCTATACTCTCCTACATTACATAACTGTAGATACTGTAACTAATCACCGTTTCGTAAGAGCCAACGGGTCTGCTGCGGTATGGTCTTCCGGAATTCCTCTGTGGTGCCTTAATCTTCTCCAACGTAGTCTAGACAAAGAGTATTATTCTTCTAACTTTACAGTGTAGCTAATCACAAACAACCTTGTAAGGGCCAACGGGTCTGCTACGGTATGGTCTTCCTATGAATTCCTTTGTAGTGTTTTAATTTCTCCCAACTTTATTAACTTTACATAGTGTAGCTTATCACAAACGGCCTCGTAAGGGTCAACAGGTCAGTTGCAGTATGATCTTAAGAGTTTCTTTATGGTGCCTTTTTATCTTTTTCTATGTGAAGAGCGAGTGTGTTTTCTCTTCTTGTTTCTTCTCCTGGGATGCTGGAAGCTAAGACGGGCGCTCCTCACACGTAGACTTCATACACTGGGACTCGTTTTCTATTGCAAACTCACGTCTTTCATCCAATACTTGTACAGTTACTATGGTGCTTCTCCTCTCCCTCTTTCCCCACAATTACACTACAAATATTACAAACGATAAGGATCAAGAGGTGTTCTTTTATTTGTTTATTTATTTATTTATTTTATTTACTTATTTATTTTTTCGTCCTCTTGTCGCACATATAAAACACCCTGTCATTCTTCTCTTCTCTGTCCTCCTCCTCCTGTAACACATACATAAAGCCGTTGTCCTCCCCTCCCCCCACTAGCTGCCTCACGCCGGCCATGGGCATCCAGTTGGTGAGTCGCAAGTGTCTGGGCCGAGGCTGCTACGGCGTCAATAGAAACATCCAGGTGTGCTCCCCCGGCAGACAGGCGAGTCACGCTCCATTATTCCTTGTTTGTCTGTTCTTTTCTTGCTTTTCTTGGATGGATCTCTGTGTTGTCAATATTGTTTTCTAAAAGTTTAATATTTATTTTAATCGATACTTATTCCTTTCTATCTTTTATTCTAGTAATTATTTTTTTATTGTAACTAGATTAATTTTGTATAAAGTTCTCAAACAATTCTTCGTATAACCGTTTATGTTAATTTGTTTCTGTCTTAACTTTTGTATAACTCATTGCATCATTACCATGGCAACATCTAGATCTGCACCATATCAGCTCGTCCAAGATTTTCGTATCACTGATAATATTCTAATATCACCTATAATGTACGAATATAAACTGGAACTGTGTAGATTACCTGGTATACTAGACTTCTTACAAACGATTTTTTTTCTCCGCCATCCGTGCCTGTCCTCTTAACTTCCTGATTGTCTACCCGCCCTCTGCACCCTCCCCTCGCTCCCACTTGCTTATTTACCTGTTGCGACTTTTCCATCCGCTCCTGCCACCATAACACCCTCCTCAATTCCTGCAGCACGACTGTGACAGGATGCAGACGCCCTTTGAGTACGCGAGCGATGTGTGCCGCCGCTTCAAGGCCAGTGTCAGCAAACTTTCCGGGGTGGGCATGCAGCTGGCCAGCACGCAAGGTAAGGCGCAAATACAAGTGACGCATCCCTCCTCCTCAAAAGAGATTAGTGCTATTAGTGCTAATGTGTATTTGTATTCGAGTTAACGTAAACACAAATCCCCAAACGATATCACGAAAGTGGTTGCCGAAGTGATGAACTGTGCTTGTTATTCTCGTATCCCGTTCTCTGCCTCTATTTCTTGATAAACCTTGACCTGCAGATGACCCCGATCGGTCGTGCACGGTGGCCTGCCAGGACGCCGAGCTCGACTACCGCTTCTATCGCGTCAAGGGGCGGGACGGCTGGTTCCCCTTCGGCACCGAGTGTTCCCGGGAGCAGCATGGGGCGCGGAGCTCCTACTGCCTCAACGGGCGGTGCCTGGTGAGTGTCCAGCGACTTGTGTGACGGGAGGGAGAGAGAGAGAGATTCAGTTTCAGTTATTAGAATTAATATCAGTTAATCAATCAATCGAAGTACTTCCCTTCCTCACTCGCAGGATTTCTCGGATGAGGGCACGCCCCTCCGGAACACCATCTACACAGAGTACGAGAAGGGCCGCGCCCTGGACCTGGAGCCCATCGAGCGCGCCTTTCCCCTGGAGCTACAGCGACGGGAGCCCTACGCCTCCCCCTGGCGGCGGGCGCGACGCGACGTGACTTCCTCCTCCCACGCCATCGCCAGCACCCTCAGTGATCGCCAGCTGCTGAGCCTCGTCGACCAGGTCAATCAAACAAGTGAGTCTCTCTCTCTCTCTCTCTCTCTCTCTCTCTCTCTCTCTCTCTCTCTCTCTCATACAAACACATTTTTATCATTATTATCCTCGACTTATTATTACACTAGAGTGAAATACACAATAGCTCAAACTGATTAATGAGATAAGCCAGGAAGCCTATCTACAGAGTCACACAAAAAAAAATAAAAAAATAAAAAATAAAATAACAAAACCATGTTGGCAGGTGACGAAATACCCCACTTATTACTGCACAACAGGACCCTATCTGATGTGACCCTCTTCTACTATCTCACTTTTATAATCTCCTCTGAAAGTCATTGCATTACCTTATCGAGCCCCATATCAAACTGTACTTTACACGACTTGAGACATTTATTATCTTACCTACTTCATCTACAGCTCCTTTCTACTATATATCAGTTCGGTGCCTGACACTGTTTTCATTCACTTCTTGTTCCGTGTTTCCTTTCAAGCACAGAGTATCAGGACGCCCTAGAAAACAAATTGGCTTCTCTCTTGTTTTTTCTCTTATTTTTGTTTTTCGGATGGCATTCGAGTTGTTTTTTTAATTTATTTACCTGTTTACTTATTCATTTTGCCTTTGCGCCGCTATGACTCAATTAATTTATGGTTTATGTTTCTTTGAGCCTGAGTGTTCTTTCTTTTATTAATGCTGTATTACCAAGGAGATATTTCTCACTTACCCTTTTCTCTTTGTAAGTCATTCAGTTCCTTTCTCGTTTTATAACCTGAATTTATCTCCTTTCAAGCTATTATTTGTTTCCCCCTCTTATGTTGTCCTGCTCTTTCAGTCAGTTAGTCATTCCCCTTCTTCCACCCCTTCAGTAACATCGCGCGAGAGGGCAGTACAAACCGGCGAATCACCTTCCTCTATCGACCTCAAGAACCCGCTCTTCGTCAACCAAATACCACCAGACGCGCCTACCACGGGAGGGGAGGAGGAAGCCGGGGGACGCACCTTCAACAGGAACAGGAAAGTCACTTCTCACACCCTGCAGCCCTACAAGCCTGGAGCCTCGAGCGTGGAGTACCGCTGGCGGGTGCAGGTGTCCCCGTGCTCGGTAACGTGCGGCAGAGGTGAGTGATGCTGAGAGGCAGTGGCACCTTATCTTGCACTGTTGTCCCGTACGTCTTCCCTCTTTTTTTTTTTTTTTTTTTCATGTAAGGGGTGCCGTCCAAGGGCAATAAAATTTATAAAAAAGGCCCACTGAATTTTTTTTTTTACACGCAACATATTTCATTTATTCTCCTGTGTAAATAGCTGCTAGTAACTACGTATCAACAGTTTATCATCACAATACATAATGCACTTTACTGTTCAATTCACAACTCAATGAAATTTAACCTTAGAGTACCTTGAACTATTCCACCTGTGTGTTACCTACAGGACTGGAGGAGGAGGCTGCAGTGTGCTTCGAGCTGCCGTCAGAAGAGGCAGTTGAGGCGTGGCGCTGCTTCCCGACGCCAGCCCCAATCGCTGCAGGGTTCAGGGCGTGCTGGGGGACTAAGCGGACATGCTCAGCGAGGCCCCCAGACGCCGCCTCCACCGTCATAGGCAGGTGGCTCATGACGGTACTGCGCGAGGTGACGGACTCGCCGCCCTGACCATCGCCTGTGTGTAGTTATAGACTTGGTTGCATAGAAGCTGTAGTAGAGGAACCCGCGAGGCACTCCTGAACCTCGGGCACGGAACTGTTTGTATGTGTTTGTATGTATGAACGCACGACGGGATGGTAGGATGGTGGATGTTTTGTGTGTGTGTATGTGTGTGTGTGTGTGTGTGTGTTACGTAGGGAGGGCTGCCGAGTTAGGTGGTGTGATGGGCGTTGTAACCATCACCTACAGAGCTAGGTGTACTCAAATTGACAGTCCAGGCACACAAGTGACACATGAACCAATTCAAAATTAGTAATCAAATCAGACCTTGCACTAAATGAAGGAGGGCTCCCTACCAGGTGTATGTCAGCGTTCTTTGTTTTAAAGAACAGTGAGGCCTTCTGCAGGAGGCAGCTCATCTGTTTCCCCCTCGACGCGTTATCCCCCCCGATGCAGCCCTTCCCCTCCCCACACCCCTGTTTGCCTCAAGGGGTGGTCTTGGTCTGCCTGGCGTTTTGCATTCCATATCAGTATGCCCGTGCCCATCACAATGAGCTCTCTCTCTCTCTCTCTCTCTCTCTCTCTCTCTCTCTCTCTCTCTCTCTCTCTCTCTCTGCAGTACTCACTAGTAAACATGAATCACTGCCTATTGGTGTTTTACTTGGCTTACAGTTCAATAACATGTACACTAAATGGACACACAAACACATTTTGCTACAAAACTTGCTATATTATGGCGATCCAGCGCTGCTCACGACGGAGAGAAACGCAAAACAAGCAAAGAGGCGAGGAAGGAGTATCTCGCCTTTAACAAAACAGAAGGTTTGTCCGCACACCACACCAGACTCGCGGGAGACACCAGGCATCTTCCCGCACCGTAACAACAAGCTGGGTGGTGCACACTTTTGACTAGACGTCTCAGGGGAGGACCGCCGACAAGCACCAATATACATGTAGCGCCACTCAGTCAGCACCCATCACAACCCAGCACAGGAGTGAGGTTATGAGAGCTTGACAGGGACGCAGCGTCGGCCATTCACGTCAACCCTGATGGGGACACGTTTATTACGGAAGGTACATGAGAAGCAACCTTAAACGGAGACAGAAACCTGCTACGATGATTGAACATTAAGGCCAGCACCTAAAGAGGCCACGCAGAAGACCACTAGAAGGAGATTACGGAGATGCGGGGCTTGGGGTAGGAGGGCATGGAGGGAGGACCAGGGAAAAACACCGCCCGTCTTGGCACTCTGGTGCGGAAATGCTTGGGATCTGAAAGACTCTTGTGGTGGATTTGCTGCGATACCACAGCCTTGGCGGGGTGGTGCGGGGCGTGGTGTGGGATGTGATGGGGGGCGTGGACGGAGACCTTGTTGCTCTTGAGAGGTATGTCCTCCGGGAAGAGCGGGAAGGGCGGCAGGTGGGTTCTGGTGGTCAAACCGGCCCTGTCTGGATTGAAGTCAAAGAATCCGAAAATGGGGAAACCAGTGAAGTACGAGTCGAGGTCATAGCCAAGGCTGGGGAAATGCTTGGGAGTGATGTGCTCCACGTGTGCAGCGGCGCCCACCTTGTCTACGGCACCGACACTGTGGAGGGACGCGGCAGGCTTATGCGGGGCTGCTGTCACTGAGGGGCCAAGCGGTGTCACTCCAATACTGCACGGTAGCAAAAAACTTGAATCAACAGTAATTATGATGATGATGATGATGATGATGATGATGATGATGATGATGATGATGATGATGATGATGATGATGATGATGATGATGATGATGATAATAATAATAATAATAATAATAATAATAATAATAATAATAATAATAATAATAATAATAATAATAATAAGCAGAAGCAGCAAATATATACAGCAAGGCGGTAGATTATTAGACAACCGTCATGAGAAAAAAAATAATAATGTATTGCGGTTCAATAACTGAAAAAAAAGTCAGTCTTAATCCGCTATATCTCTACATCACTGTACCGTGAATACCACGAGTACTACAGGCAGTGGTTATGGTCCCTGAGAGCCCCGCAGATGACACGAGGATCGCGCCACTTCAACAACAGGTGATATCCCATGACAGGTGACGACTATGGGTATAATAAGCCACTAATCACGCCATCAGCCCACGGCCATCTCATGTGTCAAGCCCGGCCACGAGTATTGAAGATGATTGAGTGAAGTCCAAGGGGTTTATCCTGAGGCTGCCACTACTCAGCACCCTCCACACGTCATCTGTCTATATGTGACCCCTCGTTATAATTCCCTCAAGGAAATGGCTCATGCCCTTGCATTCTCTCTCTGCATGTTCAATCTTCTGCATCCCCCCCAGGCAGCTTCCAGATGAGACTGCCACACCGCCACACGATCCCAAGTCTCTAGTGATGCTACAGCCTCGGGACACTGGACGCGACTCGGCTATTGTCTTCACTCCCCCATCACATGCAGTACAGCGTCTCCAAAAGACACAACACACTGGTGTAATCTTCCAAACAGCAAGGAAATATATAGAAACAAAGGAGCTCGACATCCCTATACAACCCTACGTTAACTCCGGTGATGTCAGAGAAAGAGAGAGAGAGAGAGACTGAAGGGGCAAACGGTGGATCATGGGCACTTCTTCCCATCTTTACACAATTCATTGCTATAAAAAAACAACTCATGCCATGGAGGTGCCGGGGATTGAACCCGGGACTTCTCACATGCGAAGCGAGCACTCTACCTCTGAGTTACACCCCCACTCTGTAGAACTCACCATCAACAGTAACAAGATCTAGGCATGTTACGACCCCAGCCATGAGGAACAAAAAACATTAACCAACTACAAGATGCACTACAACCCTTTCATGTTACACCACTCAAAACACAGCAGCATATAAGACAGACAATGAGGATATAGACGAGGTAGAGATACAAGAATGTTAGTTCAGATACAAAGAGGAACAGAAACTGAGAACCCACCTTGATTTCCTTAAGGAGGATGACGCGTGGCGGTGTGGAGTCACGGAGTGCGAGGCGCTGGGAAACCTGATGGACGGGAACTTCGAGGGGAAGGCGTCCTTAATGCGTGAACCGAAGGAGTGCGGGATGTTGTTGTGTAGGACATCGTGGTGGTCCTCAGAGAAGGTGTGGAGGTGGGCGTAGGGGTCCTGCGTGATGAGGTCTTTTGGGAGGGACTTGAAAGGGACGACGGGAGGCAGAGGCGTATCCGGTTGTGGCGCCGCTGCCGTCACCACCACTACCACCGCCATCTGGAAACAGCACAAACATACGCACCATTAGTGATAAAATGACAATGTGTGTGTGTATGTGTGTGTGTGTGTGTGTGTGTGTGTGTGTGTGTGTGTGTGTGTGTGTGTGTGTGTGTGTGTGTGTGTGTGTGTGTGTGTGTGTGTGTGTGTGTGTGTAGTAGTAGTAGTAGTAGTAGTAGTAGTAGTAGTAGTAGTAGTAGTAGTAGTAGTAGTAGTAGTAGTAGTAGTAGTAGTAGTAGTTATTGTTGTTGTTGTGAGTGCTCTTCCTAGTGTTTTCCCTTGTACACGTCCCAGAGCAATCACCTGACCACTACGCACAACACCTGCACCCTAATATCATCGAGACATTATACGTATAGACGGACGAAAAACATATATATATATATATATATATATATATATATATATATATATATATATATATATATATATATATATATATATATATATATAAGACAGTGTGTGTCAGCTGGTCAATGTCAAATGATGAGAGTTGTTTCCTCAACGTGAAAACACATAATTGTTGGTAATAAAACAAAACAAGGTCACAGTACTCAACAACTGACCACATCCTGACCACAAACATTTCCAGGTCAATGCTAAATACTGCTCAGCGTCCCGCATCACTGACCAACATGAAATTCCACACAGGCGTAATAAAATAACTATACATTTGTAAACACACGAAGAAATAAAACACATTGTCATCATGCTTTATATTAAAGTAAAAGAAAGTAAACTATTTTCAAGTTATTTCCCACATTTTAATTCTTCAACAGTTTTATTTGCCTGATGATTTGTTTTATTCAGTCCTCAAATCATCAAATATGTCATTTATAAAGAAAACCACAGTCACACGAAAGGAACTGCAATATATTAACTGTACACTGCAGAAAATAACTAGAGAAAGCACTGTCTGAGATATAGAGTAATTGTCCAAACATACTGCAGTGTTCTTGTTTAAAGCACATTTCCAGCATCTCCAAAGCCAGTTTCAGCACAAAGAAAGGCGATACCAACATCTGTAAAGAATTTTTAAACACTAGCAACATCACACTATTCTAAGCTTCCTGTGTGTTATGTATAAATCTTAATGGTAACAAATAAAATTCTCTCTCTCTCTCTCTCTCTCTCTCTCTCTCTCTCTCTCTCTCTCTCTCTCTCTCTCTCTCTCTCTCTCTCTCTCTCTCTCTCAGCTTGTATCTTTCTTACTTTCTTGGTGTGGTGAATGGCTATAATCACAACACAACAGCCATAATCCACCACACGCATCTGAGTGACATGTTGGAAATATTATGCAGTAGGTACTTTGTCGGGGCGGCGCCGCTGCTGCCATCTGTTGGTCAGCTACGTTGAAAGGGAAAGTTTAAAGACCTCCCTTTTACTAACATTACTTAAAATGGCACAAAATAAATGTTATGAAAACGCGCAGGAAATTATTATGTACGGAGGAGAAAATTATGAGGAGTGGTCATGACTAGAAAGTGCTGCAGGCTGGCTGGCTGACTGGCTGGCGTGACTATGTTAAAAACGAAAATAGTACCGAAAGAACTAAACCAAGTGGTAATAATCTAGTTCAAACAGATACAGTGCCATGGATGTCTAGCATATGGATATTTCCTTTATTCTCTCTCTCTCTCTCTCTCTCTCTCTCTCTCTCTCTCTCTCTCTCTCTCTCTCTCTCTCTCTCTCTCTCTCTCTCTCTCTCAAGCAAAGGTTTTCCCGTATAGGCTATACATATAATAACTATTTATTCAAATCAAGCTTGTATTAGCAAGATCACATTGTCCAGAAGTGCCCATAGAGTGACTTGCACCACATAATTTAAGAGAACCACACAGTAAGAAGAACCAAAGAAACAATAAAAGTAAAGTGATAATATTACTGCAATTCGTCAATTCTGTCACGTGAAACTAAACAAACCACTCACACTATAACACACAAACTCATAAATAACCATATGATATTGTAACAGGAAAATCACACGATAAAAAATGAGCATATGAGTAAACAAACAAGGAAAAAAAAAATCATATCACAGCAATTTGTCAACTCTGGCCACATAGAGGTAAATAAGACAAACACACAGAAGGCAAGATTCGTCCCATCAGCCACCTGTGAAGTCACGTGGAACTGCAATCAGCTTGTTCTTATAGACACCACAGACTAGGGAGGGGAACACCACACACCCCTGGACGTCACATACACACAACCAACACAGCATCACACGCCAGAACACCAACACACATTCACCATCACCATTACCACATCACCTCACTTTCGTCGATTATAATCCATTTTCAAAGTCAACTCCTTGCGATTACTCCCGCCTCGTCATGCTACGATGCCTCCCTAAACAGCTGAGTGTGGTTTAGTCACCTGGCACGCCTGTGGGACATGGGGAGACAAGCTGAGGAAGAGGAGGAAGGCACACGTTCACCTCCCATATGACTACGTAAACTCAAACAGCTGAGAGACACGTGAAGAGCGTTTAGAGTCTGCGAACTCGGCGCTGAGAGAAATTATACTCTAGTATTTACTCTTTTATTTATCTGTCAAGCCTATGAGACACTGGAGACAGGCTAAGGAGGAAGGCACGCGTTCACCCGCCATATCATTATGTAAGCTCAAGCAGATGAGAGACACGTGAAGAACGTTTAGAATTTGCGAATTCGGCGCAGAGAGGAGATAGTCTATCATTTACTTTTTTATTAATCTGTCAAGCCTGTTAGGCGCGGGAGAGTGACTAAGAAGGAGGAAAATACGTCTTTATTCGCCATAACACCACGTAAACAAACAAAAATTGAAAGAAAACAAGAGATGAGCGTGTAGATTTTGTGAATTCGGCGCTGAGAGGAAAGTTATATTCTATCTTTTACTCTTTTGTATGGCTGGTGGTAGGGTAGAGTTAAATAGACATGATATATACATATATATATATATATATATATATATATATATATATATATATATATATATATATATATATATATATATATATATATATATATATATATATATATATATATATAATGATGTTACACAGATTGTGAGCATAAATATGAACACGAACAGCTGATAGGGGATTGGCTGGAGGCGTTTGGAGAGTTCGGCGCTTGAGGAAGTTTCTTTTCTATTTATTGACTATCTTACATACTTTAATCATAATGTAGAGTTAGATATGTAATAGAAAAGATGACGCTTCATCGGATATCAACATACACATAAACAAAATACCTCATAAAAGAATGGCTAGAGAGAGTGTTTGAAGAGTTCGGCGCCTCTCTCTCTCTCTCTCTCTCTCTCTCTCTCTCTCTCTCTCTCTCTCTCTCTCTCTCTCTCTCTCTCTCTCTCTCTCTCTCTCATACACCCAGATGACGACAAATAGCTAGTTGGGTGAATATAAGGATTTTAAGATACTCCATGATGCTGCTTCACAATAATAGCGACAAAAGAAACCAACCTGTCACTCAGCAAATATCCATGCAAGAATGCTGCTGACCACACTGTGCTATATTATTTACGTGAATTCTCTGCATTAAAGATGAAGTGCATTTTTTTTTGTAGAACAGGAAGAATATTATCGTAACTAGCAGTAGCAGCAGCAGCAGTAGTAGTAGTCATAGTAGTTGTAGTAGTAGTAGTAGTAGTAGTAGTAGTAGTAGTAACAGCAGTGGTAATAGTAATAGCAGCAGCAGCAGCAGCAGCAGCAGAAGCAACAACAACAACAACAACAACAACAACAACAATAATCACATTAACATTCAACTACTTTTCAACACTCCCTCCACTCACCACACCTTTGCCCACATGCATGCAAATCCGGTCTCGCTGGGCCCTGAGGAAGAACCACTTTCTCTTTCCACGGATGGTTAGGTGGTGAGAGGAGTAGGTGAGGGTACAGCTGGGATATTGCGCTTTTGAAGTGAAAGATGGCGGCGAGTCGTATCAAATAATTTCACTTTCAAATCAAATTGTAAGTTCATTTGTCAAAATAAAAACTCATCTTTGATATCATAACAAAATAAGCACGATAAAACTTGTTTAACCTGATCTGTTGTGATCTCTGGACACGTGGTGAGGAGAAAGGAAACAAGAGTCATGAAAAAAGATTGGGACGTTAAAGAAAAGTGAAAACGTATTTACTGCGACAAAAGTAGACCTGCGTATAGTGAAAGAGCAAGTGAATTCTTAGGTGAAAGGAGTGCCACGCGAAACCCGTTTTGGAGCTGATTTTCATTTTATTCATTAAGGATGCACTGCAAAACAGACCTTGCTTGTGAAGGTGAAGGTGGAGAAGATGGGCAGGAGAAATATGGGCAGGATGACGATGATAAGGCAGGAAAGTGCGAGAACGAAGAGATGATGCGATGAAATGTTGATTACAAGAAAACATACAAGACAGCCCACAAGAATAATGTTCCACAAACACGACCATAATACATTCCGTCCACCCTAATGCCACAACAGAGAAAACCGCCCCTTGCATGTTTGCTCGGCATGTGTTTAGTGAAGCAGAGTTCGGTGATTTATTGCTTCTCGCAGCCACTCAGGTGACGAGCTGTGTTCTGCAGCTGGAAGGGATACTTGAACTCACGGCGGAGAAAGTAAACTGTTCTAATGTTTCATAAGCGAGGGAAACATCTGGCGCACACGTCAATGATAATATTCTAGATGAACGTCATTATTATGTGTTTTATATATTATTACATATATATGTTACGCTTTTCTTTGTTATTAGTTTCTCCGCCATGACAGAGCTGAAACTTCAGCCATATGCTTACATCTGTGCTCTCCCCCTTCTTTTGCAAGCGTCATTAAATAAACCAGTAAAACGCCTGAAAGGTGATTGACGAGCGAAGCTGTCAGTAATGAAATAGTGGAAGCACCCCGCACATCTCGCACTTGGCTAATATTCAGATCACTCTGGCTAAAAACTTTGTTTGATCCGAATGATTGTGCTATAGACCGTTGTATAGGAAATTTCATTTTACGTTCAGTGGTATGTGTCCGCTTTTGCTGAGAAAAATAGAAGTTGGTGAAAAGAGCAGAAAACTGACGTTCGGTTTATAAAATTCCATTTTCGACACCTTTCTATTTTTTACAAGTTACCCATTGATCTCACCCAATAGAAAAGATGAAAGCTATATCATATAAAATTGATAGAGTTGTATTATCATATGGTGCAAATTCCGTTACGATCGGCCGTTTAGTTCAGGAGCCAGGCCTCTCAAAATGAAACAGCCTCCATAGAAAACTTCGCTTTCCTCGTAACAAATAATTCAGAAAACATGCTTAATTTCTTTGTCAGTGTTTCACAACACCACAAATTTCAGATTTCGCAGTACCATTTTTTGTCTGTTTTGGCGTGCTCCAGAAAGACGACGAGTAACGTAACAAATAATATGACAAGACCCTTTACATGCTTTAGAGGCACGTGGCGGAGGGCCTGCCTTCTCTTTTTACCCGGATAGGAAAGAAACCCGTACAGGAGGCTGCCACTTGTTTCCTGTAGTCCCGACAAATATCAAAAGATAATAGCCACAGCTCTGAGCACCTTCATGTCCCTCAACTTCCCAACTACACGTAATAGCCAAGTACTCCATATTGAGCTGGTTCGTGTGGCACGCCATCCCACTTCCTTAATGCAGGACCCGTGTACTACCTGGACTGGATGAGGCCTCACGACCCAGCTGGGCCGCCCTGGTGAAACAGAGATAGTAGGGGTAAGGGGATGGAGGGATACGAGGGGAAAGGAAGGAACTAAAGATCATACGTAGTTTAAGTGAGAGAGGGCGGGGTAGGGAGGGTTTAGTGAAAGTGCAGCCGCTGGTCATGAGGCGTAACCGTTGACTAGCCACTGTGTACACACGCCCTTGGGGTCACCAGGCCCACTTTCCAGGAGCCAAGAGACGTCACCTATTGGCATTTTTAGTCTTGCTAATAGCCTTGTAACAGCTCTCAAACTGATCAACACTGCCATATTAATGTATATCCTTAATTTGTCAATTACTTCCATAATGTACTATGTTTATTTTATATAACATTGCCATTGCACAAATAGCGGAAAAAAGAGTAATTATAAAAGTATACATCTACCATGTAAGGAAAATAAAATTATAAAAGTACACCTCTACCATGTAAGGAAAAGAAAACAAAGACATTCGGTCAGCACTACAGTGGTGGAGCCGATAAGAAATGTTTTCACTTTTTTCTTTCTTCCTTCCTTTCCTTTCTCTCCTTTTTATAACGTTATGTACCTGTACCTCTCGGTCACTTAGCGCTGGACATGACAAACTCACCAATACATACGCACAGTAACCATTACGAACATGATGACCGCACTTTACCGTCGACGTTCTCTTGATACCTTTACGTCTATCGGATCTGTATAGAGCATCACTTTCGTTCACACTCCTTTAACGACTTAACGCCTATACTAGAATGGAGTATTACGTTTCATCCTCATTTAGTATCAGAAAGAAGACGTGAGGCCTAGATGATCAACATTCTATACTACAACCTGTTGCTTATTGGTATATTTACTTGTTTATTTCTTTCTTTATTTGTTTACTTATAGGGTTACTTTCAGTCCTGCTTCAATTATATCCTTAATTTCATTTTCATTTATATGTTAACTAGTTTACATGCTATACGTTTGCTAATTCACTCTTTTACTCCTTTTGTCTTATATATTTACTTCTTCAAACAGTTACTAACTCACTTGTTACTTGCTCCTTAACTCCCATGTCAACTTTTCTTTGTCTTCTATTTATTTTTATTCTCATATATAATTGACGTGGGAGAATTTCTGCTAGTACTACGGCGTCGTTTTCGCAGCGAGAAAACATTCGCAGCAGCAGGAGGCGAGGCGAGGGTTGCGTCACCGGGAAGGAGGGAGAACATCTGACCGAGTGGCTGGCGGCTGTCTTCCTTCTCCTCCCCCTCCTCTTCCTCTTCCTCCTCCTCCATCTCGCGCACACACACACACACACACACACACACACACACACACACACACACACACACACACTTCAAACTGTACATTTCTTTAGGTTTCATGGTTAATACATAACATGCTGCTTGATAAAATTAATGGTGTGAACTTTCTACAAATAATTTTTCCTCCATACCTCGTTCAGAAGCAACCCTACGCTCTCGGTAAAATTCTTAAAAGCAAAAATCATGCCAATCAATTGTTGTATATATATATATATATATATATATATATATATATATATATATATATATATATATATATATATATATATATATATATATATATATATATATATATATATATATATATATATATATATATATATATTTAATATATAATACATACATACATATATATATATATATATATATATATATATATATATATATATATATATATATATATATATATATATATATATATATATATATATATATATATATATATATATATATATATATATTTTACGGTCAGTTCAAACGAAGTCCACTGCCGTATAGTAATAATATGAAAAGTAATGTCTCAACCATATATTTTACTATTAATTCTTCTGCTTAATATTTTGCAAAGTTACGTAAGCAAACAGTGGTTCATAAAACACCACTGAACCCTTACAACGTGAGAAAAAGCACCTTTATTTGGGTTCTATCATATGTTTCATTCACAGCCGCACGGTTTAGTGAGTTTCATCTGCACACCAGCAAGCGAGACAGATGAGCGAGCACAGTGAACACACACACACACACACACACACACACACCACTGGCTACACGTGCATGTGAGCATTCATCCGTTGTTCCGTACTGGTTCAGTCACGACTATCCCTGCCTTCCTTTCTCTACTAGTGTTGATACTGACGTCCCGAATAAATATGAATCCCGCGAAGCGACTCACTGATTCGAGACGTCCCTGTAATCCGTTTTTCCTACCTCGAACACCATGAACATGTACTAATGATTAGCACTTTTGGGAACAGTCCAATTTTCCACCAACACTACTGCAGTTCCAGGTTGAAGATGAGAGATTATCTTGAAAGTGGCTCAAGGGTTTGAGCAAGATTAAACAGTTCATTATGGAAATGAGAAAATGAGGTTGACTTCACGTGAATGTTGGATACTGCTTGGTTGTCCTATGCAAGTCAAGCCCCTGCCAATGTGTCTTTCTCCCCCCAGTCACCGTCATTAACATAATTATACATACCTTGTTAACAGACCGAGGGTTTGGACAAGACGCAACTTTCACTGGGAAATGGCGAAAGGAAACTGTACTGTCCTAAGTAAGGAAGGAAGCCCATAAGTACCAGGACAAGCCCCTAGAGTAACTAACCGTGAATAGGAATGCTGCCGAAGCCATCATCGCCGCCACCAGGAGACACACTACCGCTGCTAAGCTTCGCACGGCCTTTATATGAGGACTTTCACCCTTACGCCGCAGCCTCGCAGCCTCACACCGGTACTTTCACTCTACGCCGCGAGGGGGCCAGGTTGGATGAGATAGGTAGGATTGTACTTTTTTTATGTTCGAGTGGAATAAAACCGATCGTGTTTCGTATCTTTACTATTCTGTTAAACTTTGAACAATACTGATATATATACAATCTTTCCATAATATATTTGCGGGTAAATTTGTGGTTTTATCACTTTCAGTAAACCAAAACCTTAATAATTATTCAACAGCATAGAATAAATAAGTATTTTTTTTATTACTTTCATTAGAAAGCTTAAGAATTATTTAACAGGATAGAAATGATAAACAAATGTATTACTTTCACTTTGACAGAATGCTTAAAATTATCCAACTCGAGAGCATCAATAAATAACCTTAAAATAATAATTATTGTCTTTCATCGGTGATGTGAATTTTTTCATTATACTCACAGAAGGCACGGAAGGAAGCATTGCATTTCTGGTGTCCAATAAACAATAATTGAGCAAAGGGTGAACTAAACTAAGCAAAAACCTCTCTCTCTCTCTCTCTCTCTCTCTCTCTCTCTCTCTCTCTCTCTCTCTCTCTCTCTCTCTCTCTCTCTCACACACACACACACACACACACACACACACATATTAATAAAAGAAAGTTTTTTTTTTTTTTTTTTTGCCTACTGTCAACTGTCAACACTGTGATAACTGTTCCGGTCGAGGGAATCCTGTGGCCTTGGGGATGGTGGCCACGGAACTGGGAATATTGTCTACATACGCTCAAGGATCTTTGTGCCGCTGTGCTGGGTGAACGGCGTCTCCCTACATGTTGCTCGATTCCTGCCCTGAGAGGTTGGCTTTATATCCTACACAAAACTATATTCTGGGAAGATACGAGCATATAAAAAGAGGATAGGAGACTTGAGATTCGAATTCCATGCAGTGCTTTGAAAAACTTGGTTCTACATCCTAAACAGATCTGCACTTGAGTAAGACAACGAATAAAGGGAAGACAGTAAGCTGGAGATTCAAATTATATTGTAGTGCTTTGGAAACTAAAAATATCTGCTAAATTCGTGTGTGTGCGTGTGGGCAGTTAGGGATGTGCGATGACGACGCCTTCAGTCTGTTTTATTCTTGAGGAAAATATTGTGCAGGGAAATTGATTAATTCGAAGGGTTTACTTTGTGTGTGTTGGTTTGTCAAGTTGTTGCGACGACTTAAGCCAGGCGGGACTCCTGAGAGGGTCAGCCGCCGCGGAGTACCTGGGCAGCAGTGGGAGGTATTGAGAAGGGGAAGGACTTGCTGCTGGTCCTCTTCCTGAAAGAGAAGTAGATCAGTATGTCTTCTGTGTGCCGACCATAACCCGTGCAGGAAAAGTTTGCGAAACGTTCTCTTCAGTGCGTGTTCACTCTTGCTTGGGCTTGAAGGGCGTGACAATGGTGGACTTGACGGAGGGAGCGGTCCAGAGCCGCAGTGACAGCATGGCGCCCAGGATGGAGCCGGCCCAGTAAACCACGATGTGCTCGGCGTTGGTGTGTCCCTGGCAGTTCCACTTAAGGCCCGTCGCCAGCACGGGGTTGAAGTAGCCGCCAGAATAGTCGAAAGCTGCAACAACCATCTCTATTAGGCTTCATTTATACTACTGCTTACCATCCACTATTTGCAATAACGCTACATTAGTCACCAATGCCTAAACAACGCTACCTTTACCCCCCTTCCTGCAGGGCACGGACGCTTACCGAGGATCACCATGGAGGTGGCAAAGAAGGAGTCGATAGCAGAAGCAAACTTGGGCTCGAGTTCACCCAGAGCTCTCGAGAAGAGTCGACAGGCGCAGGTGAGCAGGGCCTCGATCAGGAAACCAAATATTACAGGCACCTGCAGGTCAGCCGAGCAGTCATCGATGCCTCTCCCCACGTGCGTGGCCGCCAGCTCCATCATCCACAGCCGCTTCACCCACCTGTGGATCATTGAAAAGGTTAAAGAAACCATGATAGAGCACATCTGAATCGAAGGAAACAACATCAACAATAACAACGGCAACGACAACAACAAAATAGTAATAATAATAATAATAATAATAATAATAATAATAATAATAATAATAATAATAATAATAATAATAATAATAATGGAAATGAGAAAGACAGGTTTTATGAGACGAGTTTATTCCCTTTTAGCTTCACCTTTGGTTTCTGAATAATGTCTCAAATAACAACAATAATAACATTAACAATAACCCTCACCTGAAGGAGACTAGGCCGCCAATGACCTGCGATATAATCTTGAGCACCACGTGGACTGGGTTGGATCCCTGCTCCACGTACTCCTCCAGCAGGCTGTAGGGGCAGGCGGTGGCCGAGCCCCACGACTGGCCCCACCAGATGGTCATGAGGAAGAGATACACGCCGTACGCCCACACGCCGTAATTATCAGCGACTGGGGGCGAGGCAGGGAAAGATGCAAGTCAATCATGTAAGGAGAACAGTCTTCATACCTTATCTCACCTGTTGACTGGACATCTGCCTATTCAGTGACTTGGCTTCAACAATACTTTAGTAATTCATCGTATTGAATAACACAAGCTACAAAGCAAAATGAGCAGTAAAGAAATTAAAAATAGCGAATAAGGAAAATTACTGGCTACACTCATAAAAATGGGTCATTCTTTCCTTCTTTAAACTCTCCCGTGACACAGCGCTTCGCCACACCACCTCCCTTCACCTAACACATTCACGCTTCACCTAAACACCATCCATCGTCACCCTAACACCTCCCAGCTTTACTTAAAAACCATCTTGCCTCACCTAACACTTTCCAGCTCCACCTAAACGCCTTCTTCCCTCACTAACACCTTCCCACCAACACTCTAACTCCTTAACTTACCCTGACATCTTTCCATCAACACCTTCCACTTCACTCCTTAAAGATACACCTTCCAGCAACACTTAAACACCTTACCTTCACTCTTAACATCTTCCACTTCACACCTTCCACTTCACTCGTCCAACCTACACCTTACGGAACCACGACTCACTGATAATGAGCTCGAAGCAAGTGCCACACATTTCAGCGGCGGCGATCAGCTCCAGTAAACAGCCCTTCAGCATCTCATTCTCAAGCATCTCGCTGAGGCGGCCGCGGATGACGTGCGACAACGCCATCTGCGTCGCAATGGTGAGCGATGACACCAAGATGGACATGTTCTGTTAGGGGAAGACGGGTGGTCAGAGGCGCGACGTGGTGTTGTGAAATTAAGGGGATGGTAGGTGTGGTACTGTGGGGATGAGTTGTCAGGGGGGGATGGGGACGTGGGTGTCAGGAGGGGAGGAGGTTGTGAAGATGGAGGGGGCTTGAAGGGGAAGAATTAAGAAAACGAAGATCTTGAAGAAAACGATGAGGATGAGGTAAGAGAACGAGAGTTTGAAGGATGTGTGTAAGAGATGGTGTTGTAGTGATGGAAGAGATGAAGTATTAGAGAGAGAGAGAGAGAGAGAGAGAGAGAGAGAGAGAGAGAGAGAGAGAGAGAGAGAGAGAGAGAGAGAGAGAGAGAGAGAGAGAGAGAGAGAGAGAGAGAGAGAGCATAATAAGGTTCAGTAAAGAGATACATGAAATAAAAACACTTCAAACAAACTGCCACAACTACGAAAACAAATGCAGCATGACAACGTAAGGACTTATTTCTCCTTCCAGTGCAGTACTAAGATGAGTCCTAAGTGATAAGTGTTTCAGTGTGGTGGTCGGCAGCCAGCCCCTGATGCTGCATCCCTCACCCTCACGCCGCGGGAGAACACTGGACGGGCACACAAATAAGGAATGTTGGTAATAGGCTTTCCTTCTACAGGATCAGCTTGTTAGCATGTAGTGAAGCCACAGGTGAGATGGATGGACAGGTATGCAGAAGGAGATGTGTTAGGAAAGCAAAAATAATAACAGAATTAATACATGGGATTGACAGTGTTGGTAATCGGCTTTTCATCCGTGCGGCTGAATGTGGCAGTGTTCAGTAATCATGTACATTGTACAGGGATTAGATGTATAATAATTTTTCTTAAATAGCAGCATGACTGTGTGTGTGTGTGTGTGTGTGTGTGTGTGTGTGTGTGTGTGTGTGTGTGTGTGTGTGTGTGGGTGTGTGTGTGTGTGTGTGTGTGTGTGTGTGTGTGTGTGTGTGTGTGTGTGTGTGTGTGTGTGTGTGTGTGTGTGTGTGTTTGTGAACGGATATGGGAGAGCTTGCACGATCACGCCACCCTGCCTCACACAACATGGAACTTTCCATGGGCAATTTATTTTCGGTGATAAAAAATCAATATCACCTGCATCATACTGCCTGATTGTTCTTGACATCTCTCTCAGTTATGCACTTCGGCATGTATTATTCTTTCCTATGAGTAGGATTTGACTTGTCTTATTGATATAATTGGAGAGCTATAACCATAAATATATTCATATACTTGTGAGTGCGACCAACCAACAAATATTTCAGGTGTCAGCATTGTGAAACACCAAGCGACTCTGAGCGGCGCCGCCAGTCAGTTACAGGCGGCGGTAAAGACTACCTCGACAAAGACGCACATGTGAATATCTAAATATATATATTTCCATAACGTTCACCTGTGACATTCACCTGAAAACCAAGGAAGCTCACCACGAGTGATTTTACCTTCAACAGAGAAGTAAGTACTAGTTAACAGTGACCAGGGGTGAGTAATATGTTACATTTATATCCCCATGACACATTATTATTATTATTATTATTATTATTATTATTATTGTTATTATTATTATTATTATTATTATTATTATTTATTTATTTATTTATTTATTTTTTTTCTTTTTAATCTCACTGACCGATACGCAGAGGAACAGCTGACAGCTAAAATATTTGCTGGCTGGCATGAGTATATTCGCGAGCTCTATAATAAACAGTACATAAATAAGGCAAAATGAAAACCTGCTCATATAGAAAGGTGCAAGGTCAGTCTATATGTGTGTGTGATGGCAGTGCGGGGAAGCCAGAGGAAAGAAGGATGAGCGGGATGACGAGGAAAAAAAAAAGGTTTGATCGTTGAAAAAATGAAAAAAAAAAAAGTCTGAAAAGTCATACACATATATGTGAAGGTCACACAAGTGAGGAAAATAAAGATAATATTTGTGATTCGTAATACTTTTTGTACATATTATCGCCGAGAAAAATGTCATTGTATGTATGCTTGTTTTGTCTAATGTCAAAAAGTTTTCCTTAATCATTACTTTCTTTTCGTTACTTCATGTGCCCGACTATTATCACTCGTGTCACATTACAGCGGCGCATAATTAACAACCCGGTCACACACACACACACACACACACACACACAAGCAGCTTCTACGGTGTACTTAAGTAACCTCCATACTGTGCGCTGAGTGTACACATAACAACAGATATACAGACACCTACAAGAATGTGATACAGAGTGCTACAGAACCTCTATAAGCAGATAATACATATGCACCTACGGTACTCAACGTAATGGGGAGATACAGATGTGCACTATGCATATCTATCTACCTTAAGAAAGCTAATCAGGTGATGTAGCGCACAGGACGATGATACTGCGTGTAGAAAATGGGCTGAAAAAAATTCGGTAATTATTTTAGTGAGTGTGATGTGTGATGATGGTGACTGATTGGTGGACAGATTACCTCCGAGCGCCGAGGCAAAAACAAGTTCACATGTCGCCTGCTATTAATACATAAACCTTCTGCTCCTCCTCCTCCTCCTCTTCCTCCTCCTCCTCCTCCTATTTTCCCATACATATTCACACGACAAACATATTTTTTTTTTCATCTGTTCCATTTCCTATTCATCTTTCCCTTATATTTACGATGAACTGACCTAAATTAACAAGACACTGCATACAAAACCATATCAAATCTTGACTTAAAACCATGACACTGCGATTCGTGAGCACGTAAGAAAGAAAGCAACAACAACAACCGCAAAACAAGACATTAAGATGAATGACATAGCTCGGTCGGTGTCGTGTTGGGTAAAGTGCTGCGTTGCGGAAAGGTGTCACCCATACAGTGCGAGACAGACACTTGTGAAATCCACGGAAGAAGGAGCACAAGTAAGCCATCCTTCCTTACTGGCGCCGCTGGATGACTTGCCGCGGGTGACTGAGATAATAAAGGGGCCATCCAGTCCCTATAAATGTTGGTGTTAGGTAATCCAGAGAGAGAGAGAGAGAGAGAGAGAGAGAGAGAGAGAGAGAGAGAGAGAGAGAGAGAGAGAGAGAGAGAGAGAGAGAGTTATAGAAATAGTAGTTGTTATTTTTGTTGATAATGTAGTAGTAGTAGTAGTAGTAGTAGTAGTAGTAGTATTAGTAGTAGTAGTAGTAGTAGTAGTGGTAGTAGTAGTGGTAGTGGTAAGAGGAGGAGGAGGAGGAGGAGGAGGAGGAGGAGGAGGAAGAGAGAGAGAGAGAGAGAGAGAGAGAGAGAGAGAGAGAGAGAGAGAGAGAGAGAGAGAGAGAGAGAGAGAGAGAGAGAAAACAATGGAACAATAAGGCTTCCTACTACCACCAAGCATCATCAGTACAGCGCTCAGTAATGGACGTGACAACACCGCCTCTGCCTCACCTGAGTTTCCCGCCATACACGGACACGCGGCGCATCGTAAACACTAAAGCAAGTTAAAACAGGACAGTAAACCAGTGCCTGCGTATGTGCAAGTGAAAAATAGAATACAAGACGAAGGGAAAAAGAATTAATACAGAAAAACTCAGTGTCACAGGAAAGAGTTACGTAAGAAGTGATCATGTTACATATTTTGAGACGAGCAATTAGTGGGAGGTGAATTAATCTTCCTGACGTAAATCTTTCCCTCCAGGTGTTTATATACATGCCATGGGAGTTCATGGTTATATTATTCAACTATCCACTCCCTGAAGGGCCTTTTCTTGTGGGAAACTCTATTACTTTTTTTGCAGGAACTCATAAGGATGATTGTTCCTTGTGCATTGTAAGTTTCAATCCTTCATTTCCACGACATCGACTTCATTTTATTGTGGATATCACTAATGAGTTGCACTGACTCAACGGTGGTATTATTTTATAAGGAAAGATTAAAAGTCATTTCTTGTTACTCGTCCGCTATAATTATATCTTTAATTACTCTATTCTGACTCGCAACTTGTGACTGCATGACATTTGGAAGCTTTCAGTAATAGTGAAGAGATTAAAGGAGAAGAGACATACTTGACATTCTGACCCAATGAGCTGAAAGACGTACAAAGAGAACAAGACAAACCACGCTGGAAAAATGCTGCAAACGTACCTAATCACTTCCTTGGAACAAAGATACACCTGTGTTGACATTTGGAACTGAAACGTCTGTGGAAGGTGAGCAAAGAGTGATTGGTTCATGAAATGCGCAACAACACCGAGGTCATATGGCGCCGCACAGTGTGTAGGGTAGAAAAGTGTGTCAAGAGGGTATTATTCCTGTTTTGTAGTGCATGCTGGAGCGAGCGAGGAAGGAAGACACCGTTTAGGGAGTTTGAATCAGAGTTGAGAGACTGGTGGTGGTGGTGGTGGTGGTAGTAGTAGTAGTGGTGGTAGTAGTAGTAATAGTAGTGGTAATAGTAGTAGTAGTTGTTCTTGTTGTTGGTGTTGTAATGATAATAATGCAGGAACTATAATCATTACTATATTAGCGATATCCTTGGTAATAAGTAGAGTTCGATTTTTCAGTGTATTTGATTAATCGCGGAATGGCACACAACGGGATCACATTTCAATCACTTTTCATTCCGATGGTCTGTCATCTACTCGTGTTTAAATAAATAGTGTGAAAATACAGTACCTAAAATATCCTTACGTTGTACCGAGCATTGCCCTCAATAATGTTTCAAAACCTTGGTAATATTTCAGCAATCAAAGTCTGGGACACGCATGTATATTATAATGATAGTGCGTTGAACTTTGATGAATATCTTTTGTGCGTGTTTTTTTCCCCTACAGATGGTCCACAGGTGTGTGTGTGTGTGTGTGTGTGTGTGTGGTGTGTGTGTGTGTGTGTGTGTGTGTGTGTGTGTGTGTGTGTGTGTGCGTGTGTGTTTTATACTTTGCTACAACCTCACGATATTAGTAAAGTGTTACGATATTAGTAATGTTTACTACATATAATTTCTAACCAATGTGACTACAATACAAGTCCTCTGAGTTGCGTAAGTGACATGTAATCACCATCAGTCCGTCTTCTCTCGAGTCACTGAAGCTGTTTCTTTTTAGCAAATTGAACGATCAGGTTTACGTTGCAATAGTGAAGGCTGGGGCGGGGTGTTACGTGACAGGTAGGAAACCTCGCCCCCAAACAGGTGAGGTAGAACCCAATACGACAGGTGTGAGCTGAATATTATGAAGGAGTTTACTATGACAGGTGTTGGAGCAGATGGGGCGGTGCAGGCGCGGTTCAAGGATAAGTGCTGCCTTACACAGGTGATGAGTAAGGTACAGATGCTGAGGGTGCTGAGGTACAGGTGATGAGTAAAAAAGTGCTGCATTGCTAAGTGCTGAGCTAAGAGTGCTGAGGGTGGAGTACTTATTGGAAAAAAATATATATACTGCTGTGCTAAGATAAAAGCTAAGTGACGAGTACGGGTGCTGATGAAGACAGGTGCTAATACAGAGAGGTACTAAGTGATATATTTACGGCGGTGCTGTCATATATACAGGTGCTGACTAACTAAGCTGAAAGAGAATAGTGCCGACGATTACACAGGTGCTGAGTAAGACAGATGCTGATTAATATAGGTGCGGCGGTGCTGAGTAAAGACAGGTGCGTCGGGCGGTGCTGATTGCAAGCGGCAGCAGACGAGGGACAATCCGGCGCCTTAGTCTGTGTTTACCTCTCCCGCCCGGAGGTCCACATCGATGCCGGGGCGGTGCAGGCTGCCGCAGAGGGTGACCCACGAGGCCCGCCACACTCTCATGGTGGCGGATGAGGTCACCCATTATCACAGGTCAGTATCACAAGGTATGGACGGCAGGTGTGGACGGGTATCAGGTGTGGGATGTGGGGGACTTGCTACCACATCTTCCTGCTGTAGGTGTGGGATTCTCGACACACCAGCACATCTGAGGCAACTTGAATGTCTCTATCATCTGTCGTCATGCGGCAACATCCTGCACAGCTTCCCGTGTCCTTCTATTCAGGGCAGTCTTCTTCCTCCCAAGACCTGCACAGCTCAGGGTTAAGGGCAAGGACGAGGACGAGATGAACTTGACGGTTGAAAATATTTCGCTTTGCTTTGTGTCTCACTTTATACTCGTAACTCCAAGGTCGTTCGTACCTGGCACCGTGCCTTTTCTTGTAGAGCGAGTGCGCGCCCACACACACACACACACACACACACACACACACACACACACACACACACAGCGGCTGTTAAAAAAAAATGTAATACATCAGGCGACTTTCACTTGACTCTCACAAAAAATAAGGGAACATATCCCATCCCACTCTAATGTATTCTCTCTCTCTCTCTCTCTCTCTCTCTCTCTCTCTCTCTCTCTCTCTCTCTCTCTCTCTCTCTCTCTCTCTCTCTCTCTCCTCTCTCTCTCTCTCTCTCTCTCTCTCACATACACACACACGCACACACACAATGCCATGCTGGATATCAAAACGAGCCACATTTAACCTTTTGTCGCTCTTGCGTGTGCGTCTCTCTCTCTCTCTCTCTCTCTCTCTCTCTCTCTCTCTCTCTCTCTCTCTCTCTCTCTCTCTCTCTCCTGTGGCCCTGTCTCTTTCCCCTAGTGGTGCTGAGATATCTCACCTTTAACATGCGAACCCGCATAGCTTCCTCCTCCCTCCTCATTTCCCTTTCAATCCATTTCTCCCTCTCTCCTCTCCCATTTCTTCCCTCCCTTCGCTACCTTCATAATTTCCTCTCCTTCCTTCATCTCTTTGTCCCCTACTTACCTAAATTTTCTTAAAATTCTTCACCTACTTCCCACTCTTTTTTTCCCTCGCTTTCTCCTTCCTTTCATCCCTTATCTTTCTAACTTTCTCCCTGTCTCTCCCTTTTTCCCCATTCCAGCCTCACACACACACACACACACACACACACACACACACACACACACACACACACACACAAACAACTCTTTCCATCTCAATGAAGCGAAGAGCGCCCGGGAGATCGTAAAACAGTGACTAAACCCCATTGTGAAATATTTACAGTACCCTTATTGATTTACTGTGATTTATAATGGCGTTCCTTGACTGCTTTACCCTCGCTTCCTTCCAATGTTTGCTCTCGGAACGTTTATTCTCCTAGTTAAACCGTTTAATATACCCTAACAAAGCCTTTTCTCTTTTCCTCCTTGAAAAATCTTATATCTATTCACACTTTTGCCTTAAGTTTCTGAAATACATCATCTCGTCCTTTATTCCGCTCACTAATTTGGAGAATTATCACTGTGTTCTTATTATTTAGTTCGTTTCTTCATACGAGCGTGAGGGAGGGAGGGAGGAAGGTGGTATGCACGTGGTAAGCCCGGTGGATTCATATCGTTTAGTGATGAAAAGCCCAGCCGAGCGTGTTGATGCTGCATGAATGCCTTGTGCTGTATTGCCGGTGGAAAGGTCGCCGCTGGACCAGGCGCCGAGGGGGATTAGTGTGTGTGTGTGTGTGTGTGTGTGTGTGTGTTCTGCTTTAGCCACTGTTGTTATTTGCTGTTACTGGTGTGTTGTAGCTTCTGCCGCTGCCGCTGCTATTACTGTTGTTGATCTTTGTCATTGTTATTGTTGTTGTTATCGGTTGATTACGGTGTTGGTGGGCCAGGTCTTGCTGGTGTGTATCGTGACACAGCCCATCACGGCGTCGCTCCCTGACCCTCCACACCACCATCCCAGGACTAGGCGTGCCGGCGAGAGGAAGGCTCGGCACACACACATCCTTCCACCAGACTTTTACCTTTAATGCACACCTCCATTACTCCCGCATTGATTACACACTCCACACACGTTAATCCACATTCACACGCTGTGCCTAAAGGACTCGAGTAAGCACTATTTTGGTATGGATTGAAAACGTTGTGAACATGACGTCACCGACTTGGAGGAGGAGCCTCAGCGAGAATATCGGAGAGGACGGCGGGGCACCTCCCCTTCCCGCTGCTCCTGGCACACTGAGCCTGGCCCTGGGCTGGCGAGTGGCGAGGGACGAAGAGGATCTACAGGGGGGATCTCAGCGGCCGTGATCCCGCAATCCTGAATCACTTAACTTTCTATCGATGGCTGAGTGTGAATCCAGATAACCGCCGCAAGGATGGATAATAGCTGGCGGGGTGAACTGACTCGCTCCAGGGATAATGGGAAACTTTTAGGACAGATAGCAAGCATTACGGAGTGCGGTTCCAAGAAATAGTGGGCGGTGAGGCAAGAAGTACTGCAGTGGGGTGAGGGGGGGCTGCGGGGACCGGTTGGGGGAGAGAGCACCGTGGCAGGGAGGAAGGGGGTGTAGAAGAGATGAGGGGGATGGGGAGGGCGGGGTGGCGTTCATGTGGACTTGTGGACGAGAGTTGTTTTCAGAAGTAGGGTAAGTTCATGGAGAGAGAGAGAGAGAGAGAGAGAGAGAGAGAGAGAGAGAGAGAGAGAGAGAGAGAGAGAGAGAGAGAGAGAGAGAGAGAGAGTACAGATAAGACTAAGAAAGAATGTCACGGCTGTAGGGTCTTCCTTCCTAATGTATGAGTAGGAAGTAGGTTATGCCTTGCTCGCCTGACATCTGATGGCAAGGCGTCACGACAGATACTCAGTTACCTGCTGACACCTTAGAAAGCAAACAGGCGCCGCCAAACAGAGACTTCCTTATGCCAGTAGGAACAACAGAAACAATACACTTAATTACTTCCATATCAAATGAGACCAAGCTTCACATTTACCTTCTTGTATCTTTTACTTTAGATGCAGCAGCTTATTATAAACATCCTCGTAAGGGAAAAACTAATATATATAAATAATGATGTTTGTTCTTTCTTTGTGTTCTTATTTTAACGTAATACACACTTCAAGATACTCAGTTTTCTTAATGTTCGAGAGAGAGAGAGAAAGAAGAGAGAGAGAGAGAGAGAGAGGAGGAGAGAGAGAGAGAGAAGAGAGAGAGAGAGGAGAGAGAGAGAGAGAGAGAGAGAGAGAGAGAGTGAGAGGGGGTAGCGATCACTCCTGCATGAATGGTTGGTGCGTGAACACAATCAGCTCCCTAGAGACAGGTATTGAATGATGGAGGGCTTGTGGGGGCGATGGGAGAGAGGAAGGGAGAGAGAGAGAGAGAGAGAGAGAGAGAGAGAGAGAGAGAGAGAGAGAGAGAGAGAGAGAGGCCTGCTGCCTAACATTCTACTGCTATTATGTAAGTTCCTCAGTGGGTTACTCGAGGACAACGACACAGAGGCAAGGAAACCCGATACCTTCCCTCAATACCTTCATTTGTCTTTCTCACGCTGGCGACTTGACAGGTTTTTTTAAAGGAAGCATTGAGGAATTTTCGTGAACTAGACTTTTTTTTATCATTCAATATTTAATTATTAACTTCATCTTTTATTCGTGCTCACGATTCATAATTCTTCTCCCTTCTTCTTTCTATATTCACTTTTACTTCTATTCGTCTTCTTTATTCTTTATTCCCCCTATCATGCCTCCCTGTTCTCTTCCATATATCTCACCTTCTTCCTATTCTATTCGTCCTCTCTATTCATCATTATTCTGTATCCCTTTTCTTTTCCTTACATATTCACTTCTATATCTTCTATTTGGCCTCACTATTCTCTAAGCCACTGTCTCCCTTTCTCTCCTTTTACTCTTTCCTTTCCCCTCCATTCACTTTACATAGCTTCTCTCGCTTTCCTTTTCTTTTTCTTTTTAATAACGGGATTTTTTTTTCTTTTTACTACTACTTCTATTCAACTTGTCTACTCCCCATCCATGCCTCCCTTTTCCTCCTTTTTACCCCTTTCTTCTCTCATTTAATCATCTCCATTTACTTTATCTTAATCCCCTGACTCTTATTCTTCCCTTCCTGGTTTCATAACGGAGCTTTATTTTATTTGTATTGAAGTGTGCTGCGTTTCTCAATTATCTTACAGCCTCCACCGCGTCAAGAAAGTACGAAGCAAAAGACGTACTATCAATACTCCTCTCTGGGATCGACTCTCTCTCCGATAACCTATTGAATTATTTCGGGGACGGACGTTGAAAAGTTCCTTCCTAAAACGGCACAACACTATCAGCCGTCGTGTGTGTGTGTGTGTGTGTGTGTGTGTGTGTGTGTGTGTGAGGGGAAGGGGGTGTTTCCTTGCGTTTTTCCTCTTTATTTTTTCGTTTTATTTTTTTTATGTTTCCTTGTCACGCAACCTGACCTGAAGCAATGCATCGACCCTTGGGATGTTAATTCAATTCCAGCGATATAATTTCGTTTGCTTGTTCATTCACTTATTTATTCATTCGTTCATTTGTTTTCATGCTCTCTCTCTCTCTCTCTCTCTCTCTCTCTCTCTCTCACACTCTCTCTCTCTCTCTCTCTCTCTCTCTCTCACACACACACACACACACACACACACTTGAGCATTCTGAAGCCGATTAACTCTACGAAGATTACTGTAATTGACTTGAAAGCTTTTTAAAACTCTCTCTCTCTCTCTCTCTCTCTCTCTCTCTCTCTCTCTCTCTCTCTCTCTCTCTCTCCTCTCTCTCTCTCTCTCCATACACTTGTATACCATGGTTTGGCCACTCATTACTATTTAGAGGACGTGTTGTGTGGTTCATGTATAAAAAGAAATACGTATGAATCGATTCTCCCACGTGCTGCTCCCTCCCACCCTCACCCACACCCCCGTATCACCGCAGCACAGGGTCCACCAAATACCAGTCCCCCAGTACCACACCGAGAATAAGTGGAGAAGGATGCGGTGGAAGGAAAGGTGGACGCCGCACGGTCGCCACTCCACCTCCCGCCATCCTTCTCTATCCCTCCTCGCGTAACCTGCCTAGTCCCTGCCTGCCGGCCCTCAGCACGCGTGGGAACCATCGGCAAGGGCCCGTGGGGATACAAGGTAGGATGGTTGCTTGTATGGGATATTATCGTCGTTTCTATGGTGACACCGGCTGCATGTGTGTCTTCCTTACACGACGAGAACGACATTGCAGGGTATTCTGAAACACTGTGCTCACGTCAGGATTATTTTTCGAAAGGCTATAGAGATGGTTTTTCGAGTTTCCAGGGGTATTTCTTTCCATTTGATGATACAGATCGCAGGTTCCGTGTTTCCGTGTTAAACTATCACTGCAGTCGTGAAAAACATCTTTGAAAACCCCAGCTATTTCCACTAAAGACTGTTAGAAGTTGCCGAGGTAAGACGCAGAAACTTTTGAGAACACGAGCCATATAAAGGAACACAAAGCAATGCAAGTGAAGAACAAACAACAGCAGACTTTTTGAGGTCCCTTTATGAAGCTATCTGAGGTAGGCTACATTACGTAATCTAAAATAAGATTGGTGAAGGTTTCTCCCCACCGAAACCTGAGGCCATTGAAAGGGACACAAAAGAACAAAATGGAAGAACGAAAAAAAGAAAAAATGCTTGTGATCCCTTACGAAGTTGCTTGTGATGACTAGGTATCCTGAAGTGAAATATACAGGACAGTAAATGTAATGGCTCCTCCTCATCCACACAGACGTATAAGTGTTTTAACGACTAGTATTGACGAGTGCTGCACGTGAGAGAGAGAGAGAGAGAGAGAGAGAGAGAGAGAGAGAGAGAGAGAGAGAGAGAGAGAGAGAGAGAGAGAGAGAGAGAGAGAGAGAGAGAGAGAGAGAGAGAGAGAGAGAGAGAGAGAGAGAGAAAACAAAACTTAGCTAACATGCTATTTTTTTTTTATTATTATCGCTTTTTTTTATGCGGAAGTAGCGAATAACCCGTCAGTCTCCATTGGTGTGACTGGGGGGTGTGAAAGCTGTGATCTGCCATTGC
>NC_087158.1:23064539-23142039 GCF_035594125.1 Scylla paramamosain
TCTCTCTCTCTCTCTCTCTCTCTCTCTCTCTCTCTCTCTCTCTCTCTCTCTCTCACACACACACACACACACACACACACACACACACACACACACACACACACACACACACACACACACACACACACACACAACAACAACAACAACAACAACAACAACAACCACTACAGCCCGTTTCTTCATCTGTAGCGGCTCCGGAGCCGAACAGACAAAAAGATACTGCTCCAAGACGAGAGCTTCTTCAGTCTCCCGGTTGCACTACGTATGTGAGGAATGGCACCTGTGGCTTGTGTTTATATGAGCCAGACAGATAGTACTCATAATACTTAACGAGATACTTAAGATAACGAAGGAGAGATGTAGGTTTGACTGATGTGCCGGTGATTAGATAGATGGGAGCTAGCAAGCGGCCTTGTCTTGCCTGATTTTCTCCCAATGGGTCAGTCCCGCGTTGTCTGCCCCGCGTGAGTGTCGATGTGGCGAGTAAAAAGTAGGAAGACGAAATAACTGATTCGACAAAGCATCTCTAAGAAAACCAGATTATTGTGCTATCATTTTTTTGTGTTGAACGAAAGGTCAGTAAAATTATAAAGTACATTTCTGTGTATACGTAGACACTTATTTTTTCTTGTTTTGTTGATGTAAGCAGGCCTCGCGTAAGGGGGAAAGGAAAAGAGAGCGGAGTAAGGAAATCAAGTGGACGAATTAGTGAAACATGTACATAAACGACGAGACACAGACGCAACAACTGGAGGAAAGACGGACTTACTCGTACTTATCATCACTGTTCTCAACACCTGACGGAGAGGTAAATCTATATATTGTTTTACCGCACGGGCTACACGTACAGTACCACGTCATTCCCAAGCCCATATTTCTAACAGAAAACACTACACATCTTGTGTAGTATAAGAATTTAATAAAAAAAAATAAAAATAAATAAAAATAAACAGCAGCAATATAAGAAGGGAAAAGGCGCATGAAAAGCTCCCCTAATCATTCTTCGACCTTACTGCCTGGATTAGCTTAATAGGAACAAAAGGCTATGTGTGTGTTTACTGTAATTACGCGCAGTCTTCACATGAAGAGAAGTCGCTGGAATTAAGGTCCCGAGTCACCTCACTTGACCTCACCACAGACCACCAGGCCTACCCCAACAAAAGGACACACCTTTGTAACGTTAATCCCTTGCCCTCACCTCCGTCCGTCCTGGCCATCAGTCGCCGTACCACGTAGCTGCATTATGCATTCGAATATACTCGCAGAATTATACAGTACGTGCCTGAAAACTAACAGTATAAGTAACATGCAAATATTTAACTTGAGTCCAATTACAAATACATGAAATTTGTACGCACTTTATACCACCATTGTATATATAAGTAAATATGTGTAATGCTTGACTCAATACGCATGCAGTTGCACGCACACACATTATATGACTCATGTTGTGTGTTCCATCTGCACAATGAAACAGTCTGAGGTCAAAGGAAATTCGTGTCCCTGTTAGGTCATGTTACCTGTCCATTTCCTGTTCTGATTGTTCTTTGAGTTCAAAGTACAATGATCCATCTTTATCTTAACATTGTGTGTAGGAGAGAGAGAGAGAGAGAGAGAGAGAGAGAGAGAGAGAGAGAGAGAGAGAGAGAGAGAGAGAGAGAGAGAGAGACTGCAGGGGCAGGTGTGGTCTGAAGTGAGGTGCAGTCCTCTCCGCCTGGCACCTGGCGTCCGTCTTGCTACAAAATCGAGGAGAGGGAAAGAGTAAGGTTGCCTTTTAGTTGATGATGGTACGAGACTAATTATTATTATTATTACTTTTATATTATTGTTATCTGTATCCACACCACATCCACGCACATTAAGATTATTATTATTGTTTATCTGTATTAATTTTGTTTTATTTATTTTTTTTTATGTCCGGTAACAGTATATTTATTAGAGATAAATTCTTGTTGTCATCTTGGAAGTTAGAATTTTTATATAAGGCAAAAAAATAATGATTGAAATCATGGAATCCTGTAAAATGACCACGTTACACCAAACCTTGCTCAGCCACTTGTCTTCCTGCCAGCCTATCACAAGTGAGCGAGAGGAAAGGCCCCTCCTCCGTGACTTCATGGGAAGGGCTTATAGCAGATGCTCAGCAGTGATCCTACCGCCTGGGCTGAATACACTTAACACTATATACTCGTGTCCTCACAAGTCACTTCTCGAGCAATACCATCCTCATCTAGCAACTTCATTGATCTTGCCTCATAACAACCTCGTACATCGGTGTCGCCTTCCTCCTGCAGGAGATGTCCATCGTGGTGACAACGCTTACCATCGCGACGCAGCTATGGATGTCGCACATCGTCCGCGACTTCCTCAGCGGGAAGGTCGGGAACCAGCTGCTTAAGGGCTGCCTCCTGGAGCTGGTGGCCTGCGCCGAGATGTGCGGTGTCTCATATGAGCTAGCCTTCGGTGAGTGCATAAAAATAGAACACTGTATCTAGGGAGTTATGCGATTGCTTCTCGGTACTCTTCTTTATCATTAATTGACGATTCATGCAATAATCATAAAATTAATGTATATTTCTCACCGCAGTCAACAGGTTATTTGGCATCTGGGCGTGGAGTTTGTGTGTGTTCCTGTTGATTCTGTGGCGGGAGCGGAGTTGGGGCGCTACGACTGCGTGTCCCTACATGCTCCTGGAACAGTATGTGGAGGCTGGAGCAAACCCACTGCATGTCTTTCTTAAAATACTTGCTCAGATAACGGGAGCAGTGATCTCGTGCAGGTGAGTCTTGAAGTTTTTCGTGCATTAATTAGGTAACGATTGTTACGGTGATGCTAAGTGCACATGTTAAATGAAAATGATGACAACGGCTTGATGATTCTGTAGGTGGGTGAAGCGACTGTGGGCCATGGAGGAAGAGATGCAGGTGCCCGAGTGTTCAACCGACCTGCAGGTGCCCGTCGTGATCGGTTTTCTGATTGAAGCTGTGCTCACCTGCGTCTCCAGACTCTGCTCAAGGACTTTGGGTGAACTCCGACCTAAGTATGCCTCTGTCATCGACTCCCTTTTCACCACCGCTCTTGTGATCTTAGGTGAGTGCCGGTGAGAATATTAGCTCATACTTGTTAAGCCTTTGTGGTACTGTATATTGTTACTGCAGGTTGTAGGAGATGTAGTTATGTAGATGAAGACTAATGGAGGTGGTTGTTACAGCTTTCGACTATTCTGGCGGCTACTTTAACCCCGTGCTGGCGACGGGCCTCAAGTGGAACTGCCAGGGACACACCAACACTGAGTACATCGTGGTGTATTGGGCCGGGTCCATCCTGGGTGCCATGCTGTCACTGCGACTCTGGACCGTTCCCTATGTCAGGGCCACCCTTCTTGCCCCCTTCCAGACCAAGAGTAAATCTCAGTGAAGCTGCTGAGTCGACGCCGTCCTTCAGCCGCAGCGGTGAGGGAAGAAGTTGTAGAGTCATATCTTGAAATTAGTTCACTGCCTGTTTCATTAACACTGATTAGTGTTCCATGTATAGCAGGGTACACTTATCTTCGATTTGGATCTCGAAGTTTACTGTCACCTCTGCTGAGATTATGATTTACCCACATTTATGTTTACCTGTTTGCAACATTTCTTTGAGAAGTTATTAAAGGATTCTGTGACATTTTGAGTAAATGCGCTCTGGGAAAAAAAAAAAAATTTATATATATATATATATATATATATATATATATATATATATATATATATATATATATATATATATATATATATATATATATATATATATATATTTATTTATTTATTGAGGTGTAACTTTTCCCAGCCACATAAGTACAGAATGCCATATTTCATGCATATTCAAAAATTTTTTGCTATAGCACATTATTGTAAAGTGTTGCCAGAGGTATGCACTGAGTGCCTTCTTCTTTTGTGCTTGTCATGCTAACAGTAATTTTATTGTTTTTATGTATTTATATATTGGTAAGTTGATTATCTATGAATTTCTTTAATTTGCATTCCTTTGCATAAGTGATGACTGTGATCCACCACTTGGGAAGGGCTGCACAAAGATCTTCACATTGGCACACTTTCAGCCAGTCATTACTTAAATTAACATTCCTTCATAGCCAGGGAAAGTTGCAGCAAGAGTGAATTGTGTTCAGAGTAGTCACTGTGGCCAGTATAGTGTACTGTGATTGCGACCGTCCACTTCAGTGTGCAAGTATTTCATATGAAAATATATTTATTCATACTTGGGAATTATGTCTATATACCAAGCCAATGTCCCATAAAAGGGAGATAGCTGAAACAACACCCCAACACACACTTAACACCTCACACACATGCACACTCAAATATTTGTTGAGACCAACAAAACTCATCTATACACTTTAGGAGTCCTACAGTATATATGTTTAGTTAAATTAATGTGTAACATGGGTTGTCCATGTAGTGTACACAAATCCAGTAGAGTGCCAGATGTTGTTTTGTATTACGGTTGTGCCAAGCAAAGACTAAGCACTATGTCTTCACCAGAGTGCCGTGCCACATGAACCACTAGTTACTTTCCTGCATTTACCATGTCATGATTTCCTATTAAAGGTAAAAAGAAAGCTTCATGGAGCTCAGCTTTATTTATTTAACCTTTCTGAGAAGGAATGATATTTACAAAAATTAGGCTAATTGGCCTAAAGCAAGTGTCGAAAAAGGGGAGACCAACACAAAGTGAATCTGTGTCCTGCAACCTTCAGTCTGGCGCGGGTGAGGCTGCCAAGGTGAGTGGGGCTCCCACACGACACCTGTCCACAGCCTGGCCACTACACCTCTCAGTGCTGAGGCTTCTCTCGTGTTTCACACTGGCAATGATGAGCCTTAACAATCAAGAACTTCACACATACCCAGTGACACATTGTACTCCAAAATTCAACCAAAGATGGGAAACAAATTTTCTATGTATAAATGAGCTAGTTCAGTGTACAAAAAATAGGTGATAATGTACTCGTATATAGAAATAAAGTATTAGAAACGACAAGTGAACACAAAGAGGCAACATGGGTGACACAGTTAAACAGGGCCACGGATGCTTGCAGACAACTGTACATGTTATTATAGGAAAGTCAGCTCCCCTTTTATACAAAGCCTACAAATGCAGCGTACATAAAGTTAGCAAACATTATGTACAAGCATGCAAATACAATCTCCATGCTTCACCTGACTGTCTACATAAATAATCCGTAGCCTCTTGTTAACTTGCCCCAGCCTGCCAAGGTGGTGAAGACCTAGAAATAGCCAACAAATATGGAACGTCGGAGGATATCATTGACCAATATCTGGATCATGACCTTAGTAAACAGACTGACATGCTATTATAAGGAATAGGAATTTACAAGAAAGATTAATCATAATATGTACTAAGCAACATTGTTACAATCTGCAAAAACAAATATAACCAGGTAAAAGTTTAACAAGTGAGGTACCAATGTTTTGTGATTTAATAAGTGGTGAATTTACCAGCTGAGTAACGAAGCATCTATGGTGTGAGCACAATGGAGAATCACAGGAACTTTGCATGACAACAGAGATCAATACTGAACAGAGCGGGATAAGAAATAAACATGTCCCGATTCCTCTTCACTTTTACTGTTGAGTTCATAAGAAAACATATATGATGACAAGAAATGGTACACAGGGGCATCATAGTTCAAAGGCATACCTGACACAGAGAAATTAAGGAAGCAACACCAAGGTTTAACACAGTGAATATAATCATGTCAGAGAGAAGGATGTAGAAAAATGGAATGCAAAGATATTAGTGTCACATTACTGAAGAGATGCTCGAGCTGCTGCTTTTGCCGACCACTAACCAATATATGAATCACTAAAGACACTTTTGTGACAACACAAAACATACGATCAAATCAAGCTTGGCTGCCAGTGTAACACAAACTGATTCCCTACTTTCACATTTGATTCTTAAGGGGAGGACAATGGGGAGAGGAAAATTAAGGTACATAATTTTTTTTTTAACTTAATACTTCCAGACTGGCACCAAGCACAGGTAATAACATACTGATCACCACTTAACAATGCCACATTCTGTGAGCCTCTGATGCACTTCCAAAAGCATGTGGACCAAGCAGACCTTCCTCAGCTGGGCACCAAGACAACCTAACATTTCAGGGGGTAAAGGGGGGTACTAGGTGCTCGCTACACACACTGTGCTGCCGGGGTAACAAATACTTCTCTCATCCACAAACAGCTGCTGGTCCCATGGGCATATGGACCTTCCTGTGAGTGGTGGCAGAGCAGTGATACAAGAACCAAACTCTATTGTAACATTTCTGGACTAGATTCATGTCAAAACATGTACAAGGCATACAAAACTTTTGCCCCTCAGCTGCTCAAATCACAGTGCTCAGTGAACAGCCAATTACCAAAATACTTTAGCACCATTGTAACTCTGCAACCTACTGATTGTGGCTGGGAAATCTGAATAGGTTTTCACTATTGCCAACATCATGTGGCACACTGCCAGGACTTAAGCAAGTTACTGCAAGCTCTTTCCTCTCTCTTTTCCAGCCTGTCTTCAGCTACACCACACATGCCATTCAATTTTATATCAGCAAAATTTGTTGAGCCTGAGAATAACATTTCATGGAAAACTTTGGCAGCAGAAGCAGCACATCAAACTATTAAAATTACCTCACAAAGTTTAATTAAATAAAAATTATATTTATGAATGGTTGCAAGAATGTCTTAGTGCATTAAGAGATGCAGATTCCTGTGAAAGCAAGCAATTAAAATCCCTGATATGAAACTAGTGACTGAACTTGGCCTTGCTGACAACTGCTCACTGCTTGAGACCAGGGTCCCACTCAAGTAATGCTAAGAATGCAAGAAGACAAGAAACTGGAGACAGGAAACAGATGCCAATAACAGAAAAAATAAAAACAATTAAGAGTTGTTGCTTTCCGTCACTCAGATGGCCTCCACACCCACTGCAAGACCACAACCTTTCAACTAAATGCTTGTTAACCTGTTCACCAATATTCAACACTTCAACATATTACTTCATGAGAAGTATCAACAACTGGTTTAAGAATATGACAATTTTTTCTTCTTCACAGCCCAGTTGGAACTATGATGACTGAGACATTGGCCAGCAAAGGAAAGATTACTAAAAGAACATGTCACCATCCCTGTTCTCTAGACACTGCCTCATTTCCAACCCTGGGGACCAAATGACAGCCACCAAGAACACAATATCACATTCACAGGACTTACACAAATAACTGATCAAGGAAAAGCCATTTAAAAAATAGAAAAAAAAACCTACTCTCTCCCATAACTACAGATAGTAAATAGGCATTGTGTGTACCACTACTACTGAACTGGAAACATCACACACAACTCTCCCAACTTATTCCCAAAACAAAGAAATAGAGTTGGTGGTACTGAACTGTGATCTCCTAACAGTAGTAACAAGCTGGTAGGAACAGTGGTTCACAAGGGAGTGTTTTGAAATGTGTAAAAGCAATAAATACAATTTCTCAAACCTATTCAGCTAGAGAGCTGCAGCAACACAGCCCACCCAGCAGAGGAAAGTGTGTGTGATGAAGGGAAGAGGACAGTTGGTACTCAGGGGAGGGGTGGGGGGTGTGCCTCAGACCCCAGGGAGTGTGATACAGTGCCAGCCTCTGACATATCCGGTTTTACATTGTGACATGGCAGAGCTGTTCAGTCAAGGCTCAGCCTTTTAGAGGTGTCTAGTTGTGTTATTCATCACAGAGAAACACAGATGACATTGGAGATCTTGGTGGAGGGTACCTGGGATGGTCTGTGCCACACACAGGAAGGGAGGTGATGGGGATGTCCTGTGAGGGCCACTGTTGCCCAGGCCTGTGGCAGTGCACACTGTGCACCAGATCTTGGGAGGCAGTTGACAGGCAGGTGCCTGCATCACCGGGGCCCACAGTCTGTTATTTCGCCACACTGTTACACCCTACACTTTGGAATTCACCAATGTTCACACACCTAGAACATGATTAAGAAAATATAACACTTTATAAATATTCCCAGGCATGTCTACTCTAAGACAACTGACCCAGGCAGCTATCACAGGCAGGCCAACACTATGTGTCACTCATGAAGGAATTCTGTGCCTTCATTTCTTCCAGTTCTCTCTTCTGAGCACGTAGAAAAAGTATCCTGAAACAATACAAGACTTCATAAAAAAAAATGATCACACTACCACCACCAGCTCTACCTGTACATAGTTAATAACAAAATATATTCAAGTAGCATAAGGTATTATGATCACATTAAACTGAGTTATGGATAACACAACAGGCAAAGCATACTGTTGCCACAGAAGTAATTCCCATGAACACTGGTACACCAAATACATAGTAAAGCACCCTGATTCACTCTTGGGCTGGGCATGCCTTTCTTACCATGTTCCTGTGATTTGAGAGTTTTTACAAAAGGATGTTTGTATGACCCCAGTGTAAGTACTGTAACTACTTTAAGCTCATCATGGACAAACTTGGTGACTGTATAATGCAGTGTAGTGCAGTGCTTAGATGTTTATATAGCAAGATATACCTTGTCATACTGCCAAAACGACAGTGAATTGTTTCAAAGTCTGCGGTATGTGAGATATGGTATGAAAACTCAATGGAGGGTAGTGTGGAGTGTTGGATTGGGTGAAAAGAAACAAAGATGACTTGGCTGCAATAAGAGAATGAGGAATGAAGTATTTGTAAGAAGAAGGAATGGAGTGTATGGGTAGGTGCAAATAAAGACTATTGGGATAAGAGTGCTAAGGAGAACCCTTAGTAAAATGTGAGTATTGAGCAGGAAAATGTGGAAGACAAATGAGAGGATTAATGACACTAATGACTGTCCACCAAAAGGAAATAAATATTTTAATGAAGGAGCCATTCCTTTGGAAGAAAGTTCCAGAAGGAAATAAAACAATCCAGAATTAAAGATCGATGAATAAAAGAAGACAATCTGAATACTACTATGAGACAAGCCAGATATAAATACAATAAAAGTGTGTGTGTGTGTGTGTGTATCAAGACAAATATCCTCATCCCTGCTAAGTATTTAAAAGAATAGAAGTCAAATGGACAGTCTGAATGAAAGATCTTCATATGAAAATCTCTTATTTACAAAGTGCAAATATGAAATACTTGTAACTTCTTATATATTTCTATCACAAAGTAATCGTCCCTTCCACCCAAGTCATCAATGCAATTCCACTAATTTGTGCACTGTTAGGTTTTACAAGATCAGATTGGTAAATACTGCTTATAAGTCTACACTACAACAATAATTTTTCAAACAGCAATTAAACAAATACAAAAATCTCACCTTTGTTCATGGAGTGTGGCCTGTATCTCTGCCAGACGTACAAGGGACCGCGCCATCTTGAGCTCGGCAGATACCCGCGTCATCACCAGACTCCCAACAGAGTGAGCTTCTTCAGACAGCCTCTGGGCCTGATTCAAACAATACAAATATTACTGAGGATAAGGAAGTAAAAAGCTAAGTCATCATTTAAAACTTATGTACCATGTATTATCATGATACAAAAAAGTAAACTTCAAAGTGGTATGAACAAAGCAGATAAATGGTAATGAACTTTTTGCATCTGATATGTTCATATGAATGATCTATGAACCTTTTGCTGATGCTCTAGAAGCATCCACAACTGTTCTCTATTCAGCCTCATCACATGCTATCATTCTTCCTTGCTTCTCAGACATCTCTCATGCATCAAACATTCCCCTCACATCATTCATCCATCCCATTCATAATTTTACTTTAAGACTTGCAACACACATTCAAACCAGTTTTCATCTTAACCAATCACTCTTCTTCTAGCTTCTCTACATGCCCAAACTAATGTAATGCCCCTTGCTCTACTGGATCAGCCAAATCTCTTAAACACCAGTCCTTCAGATTTAATTTCCCATTCTATCAGCCATCTCTATTACATTCTATCTCATTTCCCCACATTCCATGTTTCAGCTCCATAAATTATCAGTACCACTATATTATCATCATCTTTACCTTAATCTAAGTGATCAACAATAGAACACTATTCACATACCCTTCTAAACTTTTCTATCAGCAATCCAAAAACTTTCTTAATTATACAACCTACACATTTTGAATGTATCATTACCTAAGATCACTTGAATGTTGGAGGCGTTTCATCATTTACTTTCCTCCTAAGGATTTTGTCTATACAATAAAGTTACTGCCTCTCCTCCTTTGTCTATTGTATTTTTTAATACCTTGCTCTATTTAGTTATTCCCTTCAAAGAGGATAACTAACAACAGTCAGTCCATATTTTCAACCATCTTCTCATACCTCTCTCACTTCTGCTTATTAATTTGATTCTGATTATCAAATTGTAGCCTAAAACTGTTATACATTCTAATAAATTAAACTTTTCACTTGAAATTAATAATTATTTACTCATCTCATGTCTCACTCAAAATAAAGTAGCAGTAGATAATGAATGAAAAGTCCTGGTTTAGTGAGACACCAGTTTCTAAAACAAAATGTTCACATCATATTATGATCTCCGAAGAAAGAAGGAAAGCAACTCACAAAATGGAATCCACTGTCAGAATAAAGGACTTTCCAGAACAAGTTATCACTCTCACCATTGAACCAGAAACACAAAACATGACATGTTCCACAGCCCCTACAGCCTAATTCATTACATCTGCAACTAAAAATCAAGACAAAAAACTTAATCATTAGCAATCATAATTCAAACTCACTGGCTTTTCAAGGGCTTCTGCTGGCCAATTTTGTACATGTGAAATGAGGGTCTCCTTGTAGTAGTTAGCGAGGCTAGGGGTGAGGGCAGGCACAAGAGGCCTGAGCCCAGCTAAGGATCCTCCAGCTGTCTGGGTCAGTGACTGTAGGGAGTTAATACTGCTGGTTGGGCTCCCCACTGAAACATGAAACACATAATAAGCTACAAACAATACATAATTTGCTTAAAATATAAACTGGCAAAATAATTTTATGTAAATCAAAATATTACATCATATAAGTTTTCTTGAAATCATAATGTAAATTATGTTTTCTAGTCAACCTTGGAAAATTATTTTAAATTTGATGTAATGAGGGAAAACTTGTAATGCAGGAATACGAGGACAAAATGACCTCAGGAGCTGTCAAAAACTCCATAATAATAACTGCACTTTTATAAATTTAATAGTTTCTTTAAGCAGCTTGAAACATGCATATAAAACATTATAAGAAAATATTGCAACTTAGTATCACAATTTTGCAATTATTAACAAAATAAGTGTCAAGTACTCACCTTTTCTGATGTCAATACCATCTTGGTTTTCTGAATGTGTTGGTGTTGGGGGGCCTCCACCTATGTTATTACTATTTGCTGATATTGTTAATGGTTCTAGCTGTGATTTCACTATGATTCCTTCTCCATCATGAGTATGAGAATTATTAGAGTTCACAGTCTTTGTGGTGTCCATATCTATTCCACTTTTGTTCATGGAGTTTGGTAGCGTCATGAGGCGGGGATGGAGATTTAGTAGCTGTGGTACTGCCATGGAGGTGGAGCCACTCAAGGCAGGTATGCTGCTTGCTAACGAGGTTGTGGTGGTAGTGGTGGTGGTGTTGGTGCCTGAGGTTGAAGCCACAGTAGTACTGCTTAGCAGGGGTAAGGATGAGGGTAGGGAACTTGGTAGCAGCCCAAGTTTTGGTCTCAAACCACTTTGTATATGTGTCGTGGTTGTGCCTGAATGAGTGGACGTAACGGTCGCGCCTGAAGTAGTCGCCAGGGACACGGTGGCTCCACTGACGTCGTGACTGTTCTCTGTAGTGGCTCCCCGCGTGTGTAGGTGTTCAGAGGTTGGCGTGCTGTCACCTGAAGATATATCCATATCTGCTGCACCTACCTCTGTAAAGTTTTACAGTAAATACACAATTATAGATTCATAGCACAGCAAAGGAGAGAAATCCTATTCCAAGTCCTGATGACAAGATTCCTAGAATAATCATGCAACTCACTTGGATTTTACTTCTATTAACATTTAAAGTCCAGCAAAGTGAGCCAAATGATATGATTGAATTCACAGACTCTGTTATACTATGATAAACTTTTGGCTCATGTTTCTGGACCTGTAATGGGGACTGGATCTGGCACACAGCAAACACCATTCAAGACTCGATGTAACAACTAAACCCTCACATCAAAGGTCTCAAGGGAAGGGATGCTATATGGCATCAGCATTCCATCAATGCAACTTAAAAGTTACATTTGCAGTAATACAATGATGTGGAAAGACTGAACTTAAAAGGGTCATCAAAAAACATCAAGCAATGGTGAAACAATAAATCTGTAAGGAGTCTACACAGTGAAAAAAAGCTACTAAACAAGCTGAGGGTTGACATTGATGTCAGCCACTTAAAGCACAACAGTAAGCTGCCTAAGCATCAAACTGTGCATCAACTACTCTTAATGAAGGGCTGCAAAACAGTCTCATACATACCTTGACCATATTTTCTAGTGTCTCTTCTATCATACATGTCATCACCTCGATATACTTCTCTCCTATCACGATCATTCCTTTCTCTCTCACCGTCCCTGATGTCTCTGCCTTCCCGGTAACTCTCTCCCAGATTGGAATGTTTATCTGAAAATATTTTTAGATCAGTGCTAACAGATTCAAAGTTGCTGATACTAATTTGGTTTTAAATGCTAAGGCTGAGATGGACCTCATAACCTCATCCCCATGTCTTCCGTATCCCCTTGTAAAAACTCATATTACTCTCACAAGATACCCTTGTTTTGTTTCATGCTTATGAATATAGATACCATCTTGGCTACCTCCTTTAGAAGAATGTCACCCTGGTATATAGACAATCTGTTTCAGTCATCCTAAACTAATATGTTCATTGTCATTAAGGGAAAGCATGCTGCCATGACTGGGGATACAGACAAATATGCATGAAAATAATAAATTAAAATAGGCAACTGTGTGCTATGGAAGAACACCAAGCTGAAGTATGTGAAACACAAGAAGGGACAATCATATGATCAGAGCAAGCAAAAATGAGCCAAAATAAGCCAAATAATATCAATACTGCACTTATTAATTCTCATCACTATTTCGAAAACAGGAAAATTGGAAGTTAGTAGGTTCCCAGCCCATCATAACTCTTGAATAGACTACAAAAGAAAAATCACAAGGCAGAGTACACCAACCCTCACGTGAGACCATCCTCCTCCATAACTGGTTGATTAGTAGCTGGATCACCTAAGCCTATTATCAAATCTTCTGTAATAATGATAGTAATATAATTTCAATTACTAATTAATGTAATATGATGAACCTAAGAAAGATCTCAGGGTGTCTGATTTGTTGTCCTTCACAAAAATCCTTATGTGTTTTCCCTTGCTCAAGCTGCCCTACACCAAACACAACTTAATTCATGTATATGGCCATCTCTTTTCCCATGTTTTTTGTTAAAAATAATTTAAGACAATAATTTCCTCAGTACCATGTTAGTCATTTCACTTGAAGGCATTTCTATGGTCACTGACAGCTGAAAAGTCTTGCTTACAAAACACCAACAAGGGAGTTTGCATACTGTAAATATAAAGTGCACAAGGATGTGTGTGTGTTGTAAACAAAGTAAACACAATGTCCATACTGTATATAGTGAAACATAATAAAAATAAGGATATTTACATGTTAACAAAACATGACGTCTATAGTGTATATTGTGAAATAATGCAAATACCTATGTTTTCATGTTGTTCATGCTATACAATGAACAAAACATACATACTAACAACAATGTCTGTAAAATGTGAACAATGTGGAAAGGGATGCTTACAGTCCTCATATAGCAAAGACAAATTAGTCAAGTGATATGGAGTTGAGAAAATGTATGTTTGGTGGGTAATTTCAAACAACCTTTCCAAGAGGTAAGACAGATGGTGACGCACAACAGTGAGAATATCTAATGCCACTGAATGGATACAGGCCTGTTAACCAGTGGGCAAGGCAAACTACTAAATGACAGTAGCTCTTAAGAAAATACAACTTACTTTTCCTTATTTTAACCATCAGTTATTGTTGCAATCTAATTGTATTATTTGTATATTATTGTAAATTTTGTTTATTTTAGTCTCATTATCCTTCTTTTCAGCAGTAACTGCATAAACAATGTTGGTATGATTTGTATGGTGAGTACCAAAATAGTACACATAACACACAAACCTAAAATCAAGTACTCAATACACCTCAACAAATATGAGATCTACTTAAGAGGGTGCCATCAATAACAGGCTTTAGTCCAATTTGTCTGGATAACTTCAAAGCTTCAAAGCTGAGGACAGTACATCTGCTGGTAATTTGTAATGCTAAAAGCACAAGATATGTTAAAGTGATGTTGATACTATCCTGAGATTTGGCTATTGTCAGTAACAATGTAATTTTTTTTTTTTTTTAATATAGGGATATAATTCTTGAGTTTTAAAAAGGATGCCTACAATGTTTCATGCATACTGTGTTAATCATCACCACTCATGCATAAATGGAAGATTACCTATGAATAAGCCTTTCTCCCATCAACATGGTGATAACTCAGGTCTTACCTTGCCTGGTGGAACTCTTGTCATGTGACCTGTTGGAGGTTTCCTTGGCACGTGTTCTCTCCCACTCTAGCCACTCTGGGGGCTTTTCCCATTGAGAGACTTCGGTGCGGCAGTTGTAGTAGTATTTCTTGCCTGAAGAGCTTACATGCTCCGACCAGTCCCCCACCCTCGCCAAGCGTTCCTTCTCCTCCTTCTTGTGCTGTTCAGGAAGGTTTAGAGTTGTATGTGTAACATTCAGTAAGCTGCTGATCACTAATGATCAAATAAATAAATTAATTTCCATAGAAGGTGCTGGAGTGTAGACATCAATGACAATGAAAACTACTGCTGCAATCTACTTGTTCCCCATATCAATAATTTCATTTTAAATGCATTTGTGGTAGAGGAAGAATACTGGTGGTGGATTCTCAGTGCATTATGAAAAGAGACTATAGTAACAGGTTAAATGAATGGGAGCCTGTTCCTTTGAATTTTAATTTCCCCAATGAGAACTGACAAAAAATCTTGTTTGAGCTACCTTTCTTTAAGAAAGAATCACAATCTGGTACACATATCTTAACAAATGTAAATGTCACCATAAAAAAAAAAAAAACTTGATTTACAAATTTCTGAACTTATAAACATATTCACATTCCCCTTAATCCTCATTAATTGATGTACAATTCACACTGAACCAATTGTGTGATCCCCACACATGCCAACCTGCTATCAACCACACAATTTCTTGCACACTTCTCCCAGTTTCATTGGTGTAGCTTATACTTATCTACACATGTATTTAGTCACTTAAAAGAATTTTTCTACATGTTCAGATATGTGAAATGAAACCACAAGTGCAAAGGAGTAGGATCACAGAATGGTGGTGGTGGTGTTCCTCATCACTGATCACCTCGCAAATATTCTCTGGGAAATATTCTTCATCTGAGTCACTTATGATGCCATCTGGCCCTTGTAACTATTTCAAGAATCACTTCACACTGGGACTCACTCTTGGACGGAGATAAAGACATGCTACAACATGTGTGTGTCAATCACATACTGCATGGCATCACCACCCACACCTCACACCGCTCCCATAATCCTTGCAGTACATGTGACTTGGTGACAATTTGTCTATTTGTCATGATGCATCTTAAAATCACACAAATCAATAAATAAAGCCCTGTGAATTGTCAGTTAAGCTTTGATTTATGGGAGTAATTCATAAGCCCCCAGAGGAAATTTACATTAAATACTATGGTAACTGATCAGTAATAAAAGGGTTGGAGATGGTATCTTGTTTGTAAATCACAATTCACCAGCGCAACATACAGATCAGTAATGAAAGGGCTAAGGATGGTAACTCATTTGTAAATCAAATTTCAATAGCATAATGTACAATGTTATTATACCAAATTCTGAACAATGCAGAAGGAATAACTTAATTAAGGAAAGACCAATCATAAAATTTGAATGAAGTGATAAGAAAATGATGCAGCTATTTGGAAACAAAAGCGTGTGCAAAGAAGGAATAGATTTGAAACTGTTTTGTTGTATCATCCATCAATGATAGAAAAGATTCTTCTGGGGAAAACCCATAAAATAATTTCCTATCCTTCATAGAAAGAATTAGATAGAAGTACAATAAATCTTGATTAAAATATCATTCCAAAAGACTACAGGATGGCAACACTTCTAAAGAATAATGGCATTTACTTACAACGGAATTAATGCGATCATGGTTTCCTCGGTTATCCCGATCTCGTTCCCGATCTCTGTCTCGGTCACGAACTTCTCTTCGACGCTCTTTGGGAGACCTGCTGTCATCTGCATAGAAAAAGGAATAAGATGAAAACACAACTAACCTTATAGTGATTAAAATATGATTTTGGGTTTTGTTACTTAATATTAGATGATCCAAGCTATGGGTGTGATATCACCTTGACAATAAAATCAAACTAAGGGCAGGCATAGGGAAAGATAATACCTAAAGGCATTTCATAGAGTACAACTATAAAACAAGATAAAGCTGGCACTGTACCTCGGTCTCTGTAGTGGTAATCCCGATCCCGATCCCGGTCACGGTCTCTGTCCCGATCTCTGTCTCGATCACGGTCACGGTCCCTTTCACGATCCCGATCCCGGTCCCGATTGTCTCGGTCCCTATCCCTTTCCTTCTCACGCACCTTGTAGTAGCTGGCTGTGGGACCAAAAGATAGAACAAAGGGAAAGAAAATTAATGTATGTGTCAAACAAACATAACTGCAAGCTAATCTATATCAAGCAAACATTTTGTGGAATAATTAACAAACTGACCCAGGATGACTTATCAGTTGTGTGTGTGTGTGCATTTGTGATAGATATTGACAATACCAAGCAAGAATTTGACAATATAGTAACATGAAACCAATTTCAATTCAGTGACAGTTTACTATGTCACCTCTCTGAAGGGACACAACTTTCATACTTAATCGTATGTAGTTGTTGGTCTCATTTCTGATAAAGTTTGCTAAAAATCATCTGAATGTTATTTCTTTTGCTTCATGTCAGTCAGTTCATTGAAGTCCTGCTGTGGTCATCAACAGCTACAAACATCCTTATTTACAAACTGTAAATGTTCATAACATCTTCCCTGGACTGAATCACTAACCCTGGAGCATGATTATAAAGCATTCATAATCATTTGAAACAATAAATGGTTCCAATGAAATCCCAAAGAATTCTGAACCATCACTTGATTCATAAGTGTGTAACAGAAATTCATGAACAAAAATAAACACAGGTAAAGAGGTAAAGACAACACTCAGCAACTACTAGAATATGATTCCAGTTGTCTTAATAGAAGAACAGATAATAAGTCTCACATGATAAAGAAGCCACAATCCACTTATCATTACCATCTCTTTCAGTGATTAGCGTTTCTCTCACACAATTATATTATTATCTATCATGAATCATGAATAAGAAGGAAATGCAAGAGAAAGGAGTGAAAGGAAGAAACCATGCTCTATTATCCTCTTAACCAATACCAAGTCCATGTCATTTGTACATGTACCTTTTCCACCACAACAAAGTTTAAAGTGGCATTATATATCTGAGTGAGCATTTGATATGGAGCATGAACTACCTGCATCCTTCAGCTATCTGCAGAGGACCATTAAACTAAATTGTCATGATGGCAGAGATCATAGTATATTTCAAGTCGTTCACACTGTCAGTACAAATACACAAAAACATTTTGACTATACACTCTGATCTTCACTGGAACAAGTTCCTAAGAAAATACACTCTGATCTTTACTGGAACAAGTTCCTAAGAAAATTTCCCATAAAGTATTGTGGTATTTGATTATGGTGATGGAATAAAAAGTAAAACATTCATCATCTCTGAGAAACACAAATGTTTTTTTATATATACTAACATCTGCCTTAAAGTAAGAAATTACTTAAGAGTTCACTGTATCTCTTGGTGATAACCATTTCTGACAACCCATCGAAGTTATGTAAGACATGTCAGTTGTCCATGATAGCTCAAAATTGAATCAAGAAACATGACTATATACAACAACTGAGGTGTCATGGTCTCTGCAAATTTTTTCATGATACTAAATTCAAACATCATTGCCTCACATATCTCCGACACAGACACAAGTGTATATAAAAAAATAAACCACGAGTTTTGAGTTAATCAATGACAGATGCAAAAGGGTGGCATATAATACACTTGAAGAGACTGCATGAATGGTTTGGTTGTGTTAGAGATCTTGACTGATTAATAATTAGGCACTGCAATAATGCCTTCAAGAGCTCTTGTGTCTTTGACATCCCCACACATAAAGATACCAAGTCAGGCATGTACTACACAACATGGCACTGCAATCATGTTATGCAAGGCAATGTCCATGACAAATTTGGAGATTGACAAATAATGCACAGCAGCAGCATGGTTGTACAGACCAGCTAGGGTCAGGAGTGTTACTTCTACCATCACCATCATGAAACTGCCATGTGCCATTTAAAAATTTGTTAATGAGTAGAAAGGTGATTACATACGATAAGCTTATTTTATGACACTAGAAAAATTTTCTCTTCAGTCAATCTTAGCAATCACAAGGTCTTACAGATTTCATTGCCGATAGTTTTGTCATGCAACAATGTAAAAGAGGTGAAAAGACAATAGATGAAAGACAAGTTAGCTTCAAGGGTTACTTATATAACCAAGAGGAAATCCACTCTGAAATTCTATTCCCCACAATTACTTGGACCTGACGAACAATTAGAGTAAGTTCGTTGAGTGGATGTTTGAATTCCAACCATAAGTGGTTTGAAGATGTGAACTGCCAACAAGATAAACCCACACAAATTTCTCGAGAATTACTAAAGAACAAGCGAGTAAAAAAATTAATAAAATGGTTAATTTGAAAACAAGGAAAGCCAGCTAACCTTTATGGTAGCGTGGAGACTGTGACCTCGAGTCTGGTGACGACGAGCGGAGAGAGTTAGTGGAAGGTGAATCCCGACTCTTCTCATGGTTGCTGTACCTGTACTTACTGCTGCTGTACTTTGAATTCTGGGAGGGAAGGTGAAATTAAAGGTGAAAATAAAGGTGGCCTCTAAGTATGTTAAACATATTACCACAAACAATAACAGTAACAACTATTATAGTCGTATTTTGTCAGTCAACAAAAAAAAAAACTCAGAACAATAACTTGAAAACTAAATCACCTATAATCTCAAGTAAATATGAGCAATACATTCAAATCAATTGCAAAGTTAAAGAAAAACCCAATTTCAACTTAAAAAAATTAAACAATTCCCTTCAAAACAATGACAAGTTTAAAACATGGTTATTATGTTATCACTGTCAAATACAGAGGTAGTTGCCACCATGTACACAAAAACATAACTGCTGGTCCAAAGACAATTAATGCATTAGTGAAAATTCTGAATACTGAGGCATTGTTCTGCAAGATTATGATAAGGACAAATATAATAAGGGGAATTTGCAGAAAAGGTATTTGAGATGACAGAAAGCCTCACAATGTACCTCTTCTTAACTCGGGATTTAATCACAATGAAGGCTTTGTTCTGCAAGATTATGAACATTGGAGGGACAAATCTTGGCAAATTAGAAAGGAGTTGGCAGTACAAACAACGAAAATGATGTGAAGCCTAATACAAATCCAGGTTTCCTCATCATGGAGGCTTTGTTCTGCAAGATTAGGAGCATTGGAACCATAACAACACAGCAAATGATGAGGGGGTTTGCTGAACGAGTAATTAAAATGACGGGATGCCTCGTAGGAATCTGGGTTAAGAGGACACAAGCAGGGGACTGAAGGAGTCACGGAGTCCTGACAGCTAAGGCCAGAACTCCCCCAGCTTGCAGTCATCCAGGTGAGTCAGGTAAGGGGTGAGAGCCGCCCTCCTTTGACCTTGCTCATCTCGGCTACCGTAGGACTCTGGGACGAGGTTTAGCCTGGACAATTTTCAAGGGAATATCGACTAGAGAAGAGGGAGAGGACGCGTGGGGGCTGGAGGGAGAAGGGCTGGTGTCTGGCCCGCCTCACCTGCCCCCCCACACCTGTCTCACCTCGTAGCTGTGGGTCTGGTGCTTCTCGATGAACCTGAAACGATACACCAACAAGGGGTTATTCGCCGAAACATGATTCATTACTGCGGTATCTCAGAAAAATGGGATTGGCAGACTCGGTGACAAACAAATGGCGGGCACCTTCCTTCCCCCTCCACCCAGACACTATCACCTCTTACAGCCTTAAACCTGACTCACCCATCGCTAATACGTGGTAGTTTCCTCGCATGCATTACCATTAATGCAATACTAAGAGGAGAGCGTCTCAGGGATGAGCAGGTGCGGAAGATAAGGTAAAAACGCGACTGGGAGGCTTCAAAAGGGCAACATTACGACGCCATCTTCCATCCGGGGCCTGGCAGGGAGGAGTGGAAGTGGAGGCAGAGTCTCCCTCATCACTATCGATCCCATGTGCTTTACTCCACATTACTTCACACATACTATGCCTCCCATTATTCTCGATCCCACATACTATGCTTCAGGACTCATCTCCATTACTTTTTTTTGGGCAGTGCAAGACTCCCTGCCATTACTATCGATCCCATGTACTGTGCTCTCCTACTTACTGCTGGCGTGATTTTTTAAACCAATACTTATTGTGTTAAAATTTTAATGTATCAATGACTAGTTACACTCTCCGGCCATCGTATAATTGAACGATTTCATTGTAAGTTTCCATTACTTTACTCTCAATGGTATAGACTCAAGAAGGGTGCTTCATCTACACAAGTGAGCATCAAAATAGGCCACAACAGAGGTCCTTTAAAGAGAATTTTTATATAAAATTTACGAGAAGAGAACACAAAAGGCATCAAATACTGTTTATTGTATCAAAATTACCCTGACTTCTTTAACTTATAGCCATAATGGAGGCGAGTAACCCTTCTTCCTCGACTATCAAGCGGTAATAATTCTTGTGGTTTTTGTTCTGCTTCACATCCACACTCTATTTCAGGCTAGGAGGGGGACGATAACACGACCCACAGCCTTGTCAGTGATGCAACACGCTCCTAAATACCAGATACTGCAGTTATTTGGATTATCTCAGTGACGTGCTTTGTGTAAATTTTCGCACAAACAACACTTGCCATTGTGATGTCACAGGGTAAAAGTGGCTCACCTGACAAGGCTGGGGAGCTGCTTCGTTTTGACTGTTGCTTCATCTAGTGCTTTGTGAACTAATTAGTTATTGTGTTGAGAGGTGACCAAGGGGGGTTATTGGGTCCGCGCCTGACAGCTTGACTTGGCACCATTGTTTATATTTTGTTATGTACTTGTTTTTAATTTACTTTAACTACTTGTGCTTGTGTTTATATGTAGTTATTCGAGGCTCCGTTTCATCTCTACTATACTACTAGAATGTGGAGTTTATATTTATTTAATTTTTTTTATTTACTGTAGGATTATTACAGAAATAACCTTACCCTACAGATTTCGAGGCGTTAACTATAGGTTTGATTATGATAATTTTTCAAATCATAATCGACACAATGAGGGAAGCGGCAGTGAAATCAGTAAAATAATTAATCCAGACCTAATCTAACGTAGCCCAAGGACAGAAACAGTATTCAGTATTATCGGTAAATCATACCAATAGCGGCTCCCTATGTATTCTATTCCCTCCCATTTCCAGGAATAGCAAGTTTGGGGAATGGTGGGGAAGCGGGGTTTTAGGGTGAGGAATTCCAAATTTGGGAAACCTTAAAAGTATAAGGAGAAATATCACCTCTTCCACATTAACCTAAACTATTACCTAACTAACCCAAACTAGCTGGACACCCCTTTTAAGGATTCGAACCTAACCTGACATTACCTAAACTTTTTTTTTATATAGGAAGGGCACTGGCTAAGGGCAACAAACCATAAAAAAAAAAAAAGGGCCCACCCAGTCCCCAAAAGCACTAGTTAAAAATTACAGGATAAGTGTCTTGAAACCTCTCGCAGAGGAGGGTGGAAATACGGAAGCAGGCAGGGAGTTTCAGAGTTTACCTAACCTAACCTTAAATTACCTAACCTAACTTAAATTAGCCATCATATTATGCAGGAGCAGGTGAGAGTATCAGAGGGCGTGACACAAGTGATGGTGATAGCACTGTCAAAAAAAAAAAAAAATTTATTTCCCTCAATTTTCTTCTCCCAGAAGTATTTGCGAGCCATTCAAGCTTGGAGAGAGATCACATATTTCCCCTCATCTTTGCAGAGGAGTGGAAATTTTTTCCTGGAATAGCTGAATTTGTATATCCAGTTTTGTTGCTTGGTAGGATTCAGCAGTGAATTGTGTTAGTGGTGGTGGTGGTTCCTGGGAGGCTGAGGAGGTGGAGAGGTGAAGTGTGAGGTTGAGCAGGGGGTGATAAGAGTGTGTGGGCTGATGACTGGCCTTCCTTTCTTTTCTCTCTTTACTGCCTCTAGTCATGCAAGCTTTGCCTCTGAATGATGACCCATTGCTTCCAAACTTGTGAATGGGCAAAAAAAGCCAAGAAAAATTGGGTGAGGTGCTAGACAGCTGAGCATGTGTACCCCTCTTTGATGTCTTGGCAGACACTGAGATGGACCTGTCACAGCGTAGTGGCCCAGAGCTGCCCCTCCCAGTCCTCAATAGCAGTAATGCCATGTGAACGTTAACAAATATAGTAAAAACACCAAATAAAAGCTAATAAATGCTTCAAAATCATGAGTTTCTTAATGACACGTGACCTAGCACGCACTGGCACATTTAAACCCCTTCAAATAACTGTAAACAAAGGTGATTTAAACATATAAGGAATGATGCTATCAGTTTCCCATTTTCACAGAAAACAACATACCCCTCAATGGTGACTATGCTGTTAAAAACTCAATTTCGAGGTCTGGGTCAAAAAAACATTTTTTTGCTGTCCACTCCCCTTAAAGATTCTATCTTAACCTAACCTAACCTGAACTAGTCCCACCCCTCCAGCTTTGATGCTCCTGGACCTCCCTTATGGACACTAATCTAACTTGCCACACTAACAAGAATGATTTGGAAGTACAGTAAAACCTCCCTAAACCAAACCCGAATAAGCCAAGTATCAGACAACCCAAGTGCCCTTATCAACCTCCTCAGCCAGTCTGCCCAGTTCCACTCCATCCCCAGTCACACCAGAGCCACCAGACAACATCTTTGACTCTGACTCTTAGTGGCAAGCAAAAGTACATTAGTAGTACAGTGTATAATGTTATCTTAGCTCTTATGTGACCATTGTGTAAAGTGAACTCTTAAGTGAACACTAAGTGTGTAGTTGTGCAATGTTAAGTGAACTCTTAATTGATCAGTTAGTGCGTTGTGTACAGTGTGCAATAACAAAATATGCTGTAGATATCTATCTTGGGGCTTATAATGTGCTAACAAATTTACTGTAAATAACAATAAACGTACATGTTTATGTACATAGAAACCGATCAAAAACGTGTATTGTTGGATAAATCATATAGTCCTCATATAGTTGGATAAATCATATAGCCTCATATAGTTCAGTTTATGGAGGTTTTACTACTCACAAAATTAAAATGTACAGATCCCAGGGTTTCCCACTGTAATGCAGGAGAAGTTGAATAGACCCAAATCGCAATCTGTGCACCAGTCTGAACCTTGAGAAAGGTAGAACTGATGTGGCAGCTCCCCTGCTGCCTTTCATACCCTTGCGAAGAATTACACGCAGACTAAATCCAAACTACTCAGACCATTTAAATTAGTGCCAAAACATGAAATATAAATGTGTCATGTATAAAACCTTATTTGATTGCATATTAATCTGACAATTAATTTGCATCAAGTGCACTGGAAATATTATTCACTTATACAATGGTAAATATGATACCTGCCATGGGACTAGTTACTGTGGCGACATGATGCAATCACAGTACCTGCTTATCGACATACTAACATGCGCATTACACTTTATCCTTCCAAGCGAGCTTCATTGGCATGGACTTTGAATTTGTGATGCAACACAATAGAAATCACATTACTGTAATGTAACCATGCATGACCCCAAAACAAAACCACTACACACTTGTTGTTCAGTGATATTCATCATCATATGTGCATAATTTAGTTGATCCATGAAGATCTGCTATTGGTAAGATGAACTGTATTATCCTTAGATTATTTGGTAAATCTTAGCAATAGCAGCTCCTTATGTATTCCATTGCAGCCCCCTCTCAGGGACAAGCAAGCTTGGGAACCTGGTGGGATAGTGGGGGTTTTAGGCTGGGGCAGCCCAAAAGAGGCCAAATTAAAGAAAAATCAAAAGTATAAGGAGAAAAACACCATTTTTGGGTGGAAATCCTAAAAAAAATTGTCACCAAACATGCAACATGTCTCCCTATACCCCCACTACATTATCCTAACCTTTTTGAAGTCACTAACCCTGCTAATTACAGAGGCACCACCCTTTATATCCCCTGCTACACTCTCCTAATCAGTAAAGTTGCAGTTTAACACAATACATCCTATTTTCTTTTTCTCCTTCTCTATCCCCAACAAGTTTGGGGACCTGGTGGGAAAATGGGATTTTAGGACATTCATGAAACACTCCAAGGATGATACACCATATTTTAAAAATTAGGGAACTTCTAGCCAAACTTAACAAAATGTCTTTGACCCCTCTGAACTGAACACTTAGATAAGGAAGGTTTAGGCCCTAGGGTGTGGTTGATCAACCTCTTCCACCACCAAGTAGTCAATTGATTTCAGCAAAACACCTTGCAATCTTGAGAAATGTACACCCAAGTTGTTTTGCTAATGGAAATGCACTCTGTTACCATTGTGACAATGGGTGTGACCCTTGTGGTTAGCTGGCTGACTGCTGCAGCAGCCATGTATACACATAGTGATTAGCCAAAAATAATTGATGTATTGGCTGGAAATAAATGACATTTAACAATGTTCTAATATGTCATTGAAAGGACAGCTCTCATTGGATGAATGAAAGAGATACAGAAGAGCATGTGCCATTCCATACTGGAAGCCAACATACTAACACCCTCACTCATTTGCACCTCACCATACTTCCCTAGGTGTTGGTCCCCTGGAGTTGCACCTTACCACTTCCACACCCTCTTCTAAACCACATGACAGATGTATTATTTCTGATTGGTAGAAGACTCTCAGCATGGGCTGAAAAAAAAAACCTAAGGCTGAGTGGGCTTAGGGGAAGATCAGCACTAGACTTAGAGGTGAGCACACCCTGTATTCTATATGAAATGAATAGCAAAGCTACAAGATGTGATTTCATCTCTTATCACCAACTACACATGAGAAGGAGAGAGCCATCACAAGATGACCCACAATGCAATATTCTCATGTAAGTAATGTTTGATAACAGCAATCTCATGGAGAGAGCAATGTTTACTTCCCATTGCTGAGAGAGAACTGATTTTTTAAAATTACTTGTCCCAACAGCTGATCTTAACTAGGTGTTAAAGGATGCCATTGGCTGAATTGATTGTGACTGTCATTAGTTAAAATTGAAAGCCATCAGAATGACTTCAGTATTTAATTAATCGGGAGATGGAGAGTGTCTCCTCATATTATGGTTCATATATGCAATAGTAACTTATAGAATAGCCATATGATACACTAAAGGTATGTGTTATTTGACTTAGATAAGGAGTCAGAAAATATTAACCCTGTGTCAAGGAATTAATAGCAAAAACAATATTGTGTTGACTAGGGAGAAAAAATATTAACCATGTGTCAAGGAATTAATAGCAAAACAAGAATGCTATGCGAATATGACAGGATGACTCATGGTGTATTAAGTAGTAATGATCTACAGGAGACTGGGCCTGGGGACATAGTTATGTGATTGTACCTTCAGTATCTTTTGAAAGTGTATGTTCAATTACTGTTGCCTGGTGTAAGCAGTGTATTTTACTTTTTTTTCTCTCTCTCTTTTTTCCAGGTTGGAGAGACCTGAAGAAATGTTGCAAATCCTGGAACTCTACAGTGGAATTGGTGGAATGCAAACTGCAGCCAGAGGTTGGATGTATTTCATTAAATGAACAGTGAATGAGTAGACAGTAGTTTAAACAAGTCCTACCACCAACTCCAAAGTTGTTCTATCCTTCATTTATTTTATTTTCATCTATATTTATTAATTTTACATGTGAAGGATAACACAGTATAGAATGCCTTTCAAAATAGTGGCAGTAATGATGACAGTCAAGCAACATTTCATCCCATGACCTAAGAAAATTGTGTTTGTATATTTTATGTTGGTCTTGCTTTCTCATTCCTTTCTCAGTGATCAATGTAATTGCTTTTTAGTTATTCCTTATTCTAATGCATTTTCTGTCTTCTCAATTAATTGTGACGTTTCTTAAGGTTTTCCTCATTGCTGCTATTGACATTTTTTGTCATTTCTTTTTTATTATTGATATACAAAAAATGTGACATATATAATAAAAATGAACTGCACTCTTGTCTGTTCCATATTACGACTTCATTTCTCATGCTTATTATATTTCAGAGAGTGGGCTGCCCTTCAAGGTGGTGGCCTCCTATGAAATTAATCCAGTGGCAGTAGATGTGTACTGTAGCAACTTCCCAGGCACCAGTAAGCCCCGCAACATTCTAGGGCTCACCATCGAAGAACTGACTAGACTCTCACCAGATATTATCATGATGAGTCCACCTTGCCAGCCATTTACAAGGTTTTTTTAGTTGTTCTTTTGGTTTACTTATTTTCAGGGTTATGATTGTTGGAAAGTGTTTTGTGTGTTATTAGGAATATTTATTGTGCTTACCATCTTCAACTTGTCCATTATAAAACTACTGATGCTACACCACAAGAGGTAGTAAACAAGTGAAATGAAAAAAAGAAAGAAACAAATTATATCAACGGCAATATATATATATATATATATATATATATATATATATATATATATATATATATATATATATATATATATATATATATATATATATATATATATATATATATATATATTTATTTATTTATTTATTTATTTATTTATTTATTTATTATTAATTATTATTATTTATTAATTACACATTTGATTCCCATTGACCTTTCTGATACATGAGACCTAGAGGTCCTTTCATCAGAGTCACTTTTACTAGCTATTAGTAAACTGCAAAAGAATGCTGGAAACAGTTGTAAATTTAAGACAGTTATATAATTGTTGTACTAACCAATAGCAACAGACTATTTCCCTTAAGTGTGATACACTCCAGCCCTTCCTTGCGCTAGACAGGGTCTGAAGCGAGATGCAGAAGATGCACGCTCCTCCTCCTTCCTGCATTTGGTGGATCTGCTGCGAAGGGTCCCACACCCTCCAAAAATGATCCTGCTGGAGAATGTGGCTGGATATGAGACCTCCCAGACCAGAGAGCATCTAGTGGATATGCTCCTCCACAGGGGATACACATGGCAGGTGAGAAATTTATTCATGTTGATTTATTCATCTATATACCAGACTGGCAATCCAGCATTAGGTGACCCAGGCAAAGCACTACACACTCATACACACATCATTCACACTCTTAGCCCTGTCGACCTCTGGTGGACCACTTAAGTATGGTCTGGCATATCTAAATTTGTGTGTGTGACATAATCCTTCAGGTGCAGTGTAGCTGCTTCTATCAAACCACCCCCTTCCATAGCACATTGTTCTATTTCTGCCTCTGTAAATTATGTCAGAATACTCTATTTTTTTTTTTTTTATACTTATTCAATCCTTAAACAGTAGGGTGTATTGTAACTTGAAGGTCTCCACATACAGGGTAAAATAGAGTTTTCAGTATGAGAAGATATTACGTGTCTACTTATTCCTGCATGATATTTTAGTAATAGAGATAATGAAAATAAACTTGTATTTCTGTATGTGAGCTGAGACAAAATCTATGGGCAGAAAATAAAGGAAAGATTTCTGGGCATGGTGAACTCATCCTGCAGTCCTGGCAGTACAGTCAAATTACTTCCCTCCCCCCTTGTCCTTAAGTGGTTAATAAATATTAATATGTATTGGCTTGGTGTTCAGAAAAATAATTTTGAACATTGCCTTATATTTTGTCTGACTGATTTAGCACTTATGTTGCACTGAAGATCATTCCCACCACCTCACACTGCCCTTGGCTTGCAAGCACCATAAGTTAAAAATAAGTATCTTTATAATAGATACCTGTAGTCTGTATTGAATTTACTGCTCTTATGTGTAACTTAGATGTATTGATTTTCTTGATATTTTGTTGATGATTTACATATAATTGAGTAAAAAATTTTCACTCAGGAGTTCCTGTTGTCACCCACCCAGTTTGGAGTTCCCAACTCTCGCCTGCGATATTACTTGCTGGCAAGGCTGTCAATGGAATCTTTTCCTTTCACCACTTCCCAGGAGGTAATACATGTGGAATTTTTGTGTTCTGTCTGCTATTCCTGGAGTGTGTTTATGGCTATATGGTAATAGAAAGACTAACAGTTCTGCTTCTCCATGAGTGTGTAGAAACTCTGTTCACTTGAATCTTAAGTGGTCTATGCTTCATCATGAAAAGGTATAAATAGTTGAAGATAAAATATAATACAATCATTGTAATAAAATTTAACATAACCAGTGCAAAATACTCTCATGTGAAGTGCGTCTAATGTGGGCAGTCAGTTTGCTTTCAAGTCGTGCTCTTATACATGCCTAATGTTGGGATGGGTTGCAACAAGCCACAGAAAAGTCTGTAATGCTGAGCAGGATAACTCTAATGTCAGGGGAATGAGCGCACTGCTGCTGATACTAAATTAGTGAGAAAAATGGTGGACTGCAGCCACTGTTACCACCAGCACTGCCATATGTAGACAGTGATGGGAGTGAAGTGAGGAGAATGGTAGACTGCAGCCACTGCTGCCACTGGTGCTGCCATAGACAGTGATTTGAGTTTAATGAGGAGAAGGACAGGCTGCAGCTGCTGCTGCCACTGTTGCCACCATAGACAGTGATGTGAATGTAGTGAGGACAGGCTGCAGCCATTGCTGCCATCAGTGCTATTGACAGTGATGTGAATGTAGTAAGGAGGACATGCTGTAGCCATCTCTGACCACTGCCACCATCCACAGTTAGAGTGATAGTGTGTGTAAACAATAGCTCATTGTAGTTTTTTAATGATTGTTATCATACTGTATTGTTTTTATGCATTATCCTTTTGATGTTTTTATTAAATATCTATGTATTTATTTATTTTATATCCATAAAAAATGTAATGTTATATATAGGTAGTTTAAAAATTATTTATTTGAATTTTGGAGGGCCTATCTCAGCCAGGTTGGACTCATAGTAATTTTCTGATATTGCTTTAATTGAAACTAAAACAGGCCGATAGAATAACCAAACTCTTGCATTAGCGGTAACCTGACTGTATGTAATCTGACTTCATGACATTATTCATATACATGGTGTATCAGTCTCATTGACCATTTCTTATCTTTCTTAGCAACCTTCTTGATACAGGGAAAACTCAATATATGTACATGTATAGGAAGACAGATTTGATATTTTCAGGCTCTTGACAGGCTGAGGTTAATTTATTCCTTGCCAGTTGAACAAGAGCTACTTCTGAAATGAGAACCACTAACCAAGCTTTCATATTTATGAATTTGGTGTGGGCTCTTGACAGGCTGAGGTTAATTTATTCCTTGCCAGTTGAACAAGAGCTACTTCTGAAATGAGAACCACTAACCAAGCTCTCATATTTATGAATTTGGTGTGTTAACCCGGCCACTAAATAGATAGGACATACTGTATATTTGATATGCATTCCTTTTAAAAGTATTCTTAGGACTTTACTGTTTCTAATTTCTATTTTATCTTTTCTTCTTTTCGTCAGGTACTGACTGATTTGCCATTCTGCATGTGTCTACTGAGTGAAGCCTCTAGTGAGTCCCATAGTAAGGTTTGCTGCCAATGCTCAAAATCTATTAAACCATCTCTGCATTCACTTTTGCAGAAGTTCCACTCCTATCATCAAGATAATCTAAAGAGTAACTCACCATCAGTGCCACAATCACTTTCTCATTACCTTATTGATGAGGTAGACTTAAAGGATTTCTTATTACCAGATAAGGTGTTAAAAAAATATCATATGTTATTGGACATTGTTAATCATCAGTCCCAAAGATCATGTTGTTTCACAAAGGGATATGCACACTATGTTGAGGGAACAGGGTCTGTTGTGCAGCACAACAGTCAGGTTGATATGTCAGAGATTTATTCAAAAGTACAAGCTCTAGATGATGATGATCAACTCAAAGTAGAATTGTTGCATCAACTGGAATTGAGATATTTCACACCAGAGGAAGTGGCTCGGTTAATGTGCTTCCCATCCTGGTTCACCTTTCCTTCCACAACCACAAAGAAGCAGAAATATAAGCTGCTAGGGAATAGCATAAATGTCTTGGTTGTAACTTGTCTTTTATTGGTCTTAGTTGAAAATCAATAAACATTTACCACTTTATTTCTTTTCTTAGTTTGTTATCCATCTGAAATAAAATAAAATCATTAAATTGCTCTCACACTTTGTCATTGGTTCACTTGGAAAATACATGTCATACCTGAGCAAAACTATGTGATTATGTGAATACATGGATAATGCAATTAATACCTTGATATTAACAGTTTATGTGTATAGTATTGATTAACCATGTAAGTATACTCATTCAAAGTCACATATGATATGCCTGCCCTTACTTAAATTTCAATGGAGTCAATGTTCTTCACCATCTCCTGGAATACCTAAGGAAGAAGAACATTGTGATGAAAGTATCCATCATCAATTTGAATTGATGGAATACACTTATTTAAACTGCAGACTTACATGCAAGTCTTATATGAGTGAATGTTCATATCCATAGATATGAATTCTGCACTTTTTAAGTTTGTGTTGTGAAGGAAATATGCTATTATTGATTTTGATGACTCATGAACTTATTTTTAAACATTAACCTTTGCAGTTTGGCTTTAACTTGACATTTAAGCATCCAGGTACTCTATTGCCTTTACCATCTTGAATTAACTTTTTTTCTCAATATTTAAAATGGATAAAAAGCTGTAAGTGGAAGCAGAGGTGTAAATCATTAACATTGTTTTTTTAAGAGGTTTATAGAGAAACAATGTCAGTAGAGGAACTTACCCAGGCTGGTAGAGGCAACTCAAAGTTCACAGCTGTGTCTACCAGAAGCTGTAGGTTCTGCTGGTCCTCCTGAAATGTAGCATATTATTGTAACAAAATCTTTACATTTCATGCTAGAAATGAAGGCAGAATTATTTTATATTCTGTTAAGTTTTTGGGTTTGAATGTTAGAAACACTATTATTGTTAATATTATTATAAACTAATGGAAGATTTAGCTGTGACTAAAATATGGCACCATGTGTGCATTTCTTAGTGATAATATGTTAGGGGATCTCATTTCACATATACATTATATTTATTTGTTGTAATTCTTGTCTGTAAGAATTGATTAAAGTTTTAATTCAACTTATGAGAATAAGTTTATGACAGAATCAAACAATTTTTTGGTTAACACCATCATCATCTAGTAAAATGTGGGTTTTGTGTGGAGACAACATCCATGTTTTTGCTTTCCAAATTGTGGATGAGAGGTTGTAATCCTGTATATGGATGTTGAGGACCAGCCTATGAGAGTGAACTGGAGAATCATGGATGTGTAACTTTAATTTGTCTCATATTAACCCTTCATTTAGTAAACTACTGAGTTTTACATTTTGTAGCCTACATGTCATTCATATTCTTATGATCAGTCAGTGTTCATCTATTCTTTGAATATATTCACACCCATCTCAGGATATTGGTCTTTATGTAATCCATAATTCTCCAGTTCATTCACTAACTCTCATTTCAAATTAAGAAAGCAGAAAACAAAATTTTTCTGTACATGTGTTTACACAGAACCCCATGTAGTAGTTGATGGTGACAGTGGTGACCAGAAACCAATGCATGATTCTATCATATGTATATTCTCATGAAGTTGAATTAGAGTCTTATTTAAGTCTTTGAATTAGACTTTAGTGTATTCAGCATGGCAACATTTTTTTTGCTAATATGGTTTTGCATAAATACAATATTGTGCTTCTTTAGGAGTGGTAGGCAGTAGCAACGACTCACTACCTCCGATAGTCTTTGAGAATATGTAAATTATTGTAGAAATTTCTTTTCAGAATTATATTTTACTGATTTCTTGTGAAGAAATCTGTTGGTAAATTCCCAAAGAATTAATTTGTCCAGATTTCTAGAAAGTATTGAATTGATTAATGTACTTAAGGCCCCTATCATACAATGCCACCAGTGACCACCACTGGTTACCTCCCTTAGTTTGCAATTGAGTCTTTCATATGAGGCCACTGTGGTGGCATTGGCAAGACAGTGGTGGCTGCCACTCACTGTTGGGCATTGTTTTAAATGGGAACTCACACAGAAAGCCACTGAGTGACACTACTGTTGCCTATAATCCATCACTTTTCAGTGATAAGCCAGATTTTTAGAGGACCTGACATCTGTGATAGAGGCGGAAAACAGCTTATGGAAGATGGTGGAGGAGAAAGTGAACACATTAGACCTAATCTGTGGGGTAGAAAAATGTGCAGGGTCCATCAGTTGGTGGAATCCATCAACTGATGACCATAGCAATGAGGCTGAGGTGGAATGCCTGGAATGACATTCTGTTGTTCAGTCCTGACTTTGATGGCAAATCTCTGATTGAAAAGAATGAATAGATGAGTTAAAAGGGCAGATAGCTGCAAATATTAAGAGAATCGTTCACTTTATCATGCATCCACCAAAACTGGCAGGTGTATCCACTGTATATTACATATCAACAAACATTAGCCACACATAAAATTCAAAATAGCAAAATATTGAAAAATTCAACATAGCAATCTTGAAAAATTAAAGATAGCATAATGTTGAAAAAAGTTTATAATGCAGGCCTCTGTCTTTTCAAGATAATATCATCTGATGCACATATATTCTTCACTTTCAAGAGCATCTCACTCTTGACTGACTACCTTGAGAAATGATGGCATGAGTCAGTGGTGGTCACTGGTTATCCGACCATTTCACACTGAGGTAACTGGTGGCATTGAGTGAAATGGGCACAATGAGAAGAGGGAGGAAAGACTCACCAGGTAGCGGGTGTTACACATGCCATTCAGAACTGCCAAGGCAAGGGGTCCCACCCCCTTGAAGGGCATGTCATGGCCCACTTTGCCATACTCATAATCTGTCACTAAAACCATTAAATAAATTATATGATCATTAGTAAAGAACTGTAGTGACAAAACTAGCTGATTAGAAAACACTTTATACATAATCAGTTGTACTATATTGTTCATGATATTAAACTATGTTTATAATGTTGAAAAAGGGTTAGTAAGTAAAAAGAACAAACCTTCAGTATAAAGTAGAGAGCCAGTATTTTGTAATTTAGATAAAGAGGCATCAGTTTAAGTTTCATGTTACTGGTATTCTTTACTTAAGTAGGAGCAAAATTACCTCGTGACTGTGGAAGGGTCTGCTGAACATCCCTCCTCAGGCCACCACTGTATCTTTCTAAACAGTCTTCACTGGTGCTTAGTGCTTCCTGCAAGATGATTTTGACATGTATATGGACAAACAGTGCCTGTGTGATCTGATAGTGAATTTCCCAATGAGATATTTAGCAAAAAAATACTTAATCCATTTTACTTTTTCCTCAGTTACACAAAAAGTCAATAGATAGTTACCACAATTTATGTAGCAATTTTAATGCACTTTTTAAAATACAGTCATTACAAATACTTGAAACTTTTTTATATAATATATGTTTCACAACCATTATTAGTACTTTTTGTAATGGAAATTGACACATCAGATGAAAGATGAACCCACCTGGATCTCAGGAATGTTAAAGAGAATCTCCTGACTAAAGCTAGAGAAGAGTGCTTGGGGACCATCCTCCAAATATTGGAAATTTGCAATCTTTTTCAGGAATTTGCTACTTTTTTCATAGAATACGTTTGCTTTCTGGAAAGCAAAATCAAGAACAATGAATTATTTATTAGCTATCCAGAGGCAGAGGTGATGGAAGAAATTCTGCAGAATGTACTTGAAATGCATCTCATGCCACATTTATTTTTTTTAAAGTTTGTAATTTTTGCTACCCTACATATTGTTAAGAAAGATGATGTCTCAGATTTCATGCAGGCTAGGAGCATTTAGAATTCAAGAATTTAGTGCTCTTGCACATACACACCTTATTGAGTTTTATGGTATTCTTGTAGTTCTTAAAGACACAGCGGTTGAATTTGTCTTCATTTTTTGCTGTGTCAGAGCACTGAGCAATTGGAGCAGGAAGCCAGTCGTTCACACATTCCTTTACCTGAGTAGTGGATTAAAAGATTTTGTGAGTGTGTATCAATTTTTGTAGGGATTGTTCATTGTATTGTTTTCCAGATGCCAAAGAATATTTTGTGAGCAACTTTTATATTTATTTATATATATATATATATATATATATATATATATATATATATATATATATATATATATATATATATATATATATATATATATATATATATTCACAACTATTTCTCATTCATACCCATCACATAAAATCACTTTTCTTGCTCCACAGATGTCTTCTTTACATCTAATACATCTATTCATACACTCCATCCATCCCATTTGCAGTGTTTCCATTGGCCTTACACCAGTCACATCAAATCCAGTTTATCTTTTTCGCTAACTGCCTTTTTTATATTCCCATATCATTGTTACTGTTGTGAGCAGGTGTGTGACAGATAATAATGAATGGGTGGTGACTTGGCCTCAAGGGGCTCCACAGGAGGTATACTCATGTCTGACCTAATCAGTTGACTGGATCAGATGTGAGTAAGGTAATAGGTCTGTTATGGTGCAAGTAGGGTAAGCATTTTGCGAACTAAAGTTACATTGCTTATCCCATGGGTCTCCAGCTAAGGGAGAGGTCTTACACACCACATTTATTTGAGGGTTAGTTGTGCAAGCATATCTGTCTTTCTGTAGCAGCAACAGAGAACCAGTTTACCACTGCTGCACCATAAAATATCCATCCCCTTTTATCATAGAGGTTCTTAAGGATGCATCCCATTTATGCATTCATGTCTACTCCACTCAACCCTATTATGTGCAGCCATTTCTTCTTGCTCCACAGACATCCATCTTCCTTTTACAATAATGCTCTCTTCACACTGTTCCATCCATAGCCTTTTCCTATTCACCTTGTATCTGATTCAGTTATCTTCATCATGTTTTTTCTTCCATCCTCTCAACATGTCCAAATCATTGTGGTATTCCTTACTCTTCCAGTAATAGTTTCTCCTTTATATTTCCTCATTTCTCTCTGTCCATAAATATAATTACATTATACGTGTTCTTGTCTGTTACACCTCAGTGTATAACATAGACCATTTCTGGTTTCTTTTAACAAGAAGAAAGGAAGCTTATGTTTGTATAATGCATTAAAAGAATAGATTTTTAGACCTGATGAACAAATAGAAATTGAAATCATTACATGTAGTAAAGGTGCATAGCATGAAATTATACTCTGTAATTCATAGGTGCATCAGCAATTAGTACCTCCTTAAAGGTGTCAGCATTGCTGAAACAAACTTTGCAGGACACCTGCATACTGTCTTCCACCAGCCATTGGCATACTTCCAAACCTGTTTCAGGCCAGCTCACTTCAGAATGTCCTTTTTTTTCCTGAAAGTAAACATGTCAGTTAAGTAATTGTTTTGGAATTGGTATTATCACTGTTATAGTTTCATATATTTGTCACATGTAATTCCAGTCAGTCACTCAATATTTATCTCTAGAATAAATTATTACCAGATTTGATGGTGAATTTTTTCAAGAAAACAGAAAAAGTAAGATCTCTAGCATCAATCTTCTCTTTCAGGGGAGTACATGAGAGTGCTTGCACCAGACAGTGAAGGGTGGAGGGGTGGGTTGCTAGTTTGTGGTGCACATGGTACTTTTACTCTAATTTTCTATATTGTATCATCAGTTATGATAATAAAACAAATGCATCATACTTGGCTTATTTCTCTCATTCAGAATTTATCTGAATATCATCCGGTAATTTCACATGTTGCATTCAAACAGCTCATTGACAAACCTCAGTATTTGTTCCAGACAATGGTGTACATAAGGTGAAGGTGAAGAGCATCCCCACCACCACCATGGCCACTGCTGGCTGGGATCCCCTCATGGCTGTCCCTCTTGGTGTGTCTTGGTGGTGTGCTGCACAGATCTAAGTGAGTCCAGGTGTGGTTCAGATTCACAAGTGGGTGACTGGTTGTGACTTATGCCCTTGATTAATTAATCTTTCAACACTCAGTCCCATTTATGAGCCACCTGTGTTCTCCTGCTTACCTCCTGCATCTTCACTGTGCCACTTCCTTTACATCTCATTTCCCATCTATATTATCACAGTTTCCTTTTCATTGTTCTTCATCTTTCCATATTCAGTTGTTCTGTTTTCATCATGCTCTCTTCTATCTTAAAGAAAAAAAATTACAAATAAATTATTCCTTCATGTGTACAAACATACCTCCTATAACTCCCAGTTACTGATTTCTTCTCAGATATATTTCCCTCAGATATATCTTGAATTTTCATAGCTATATTTCTGTAAATATCTTTCACTGTTTATCCAATTAATGTTCTTGCCACAATTTTTATTTTATTTTGTATTTTTCACTAAATTGTGACACCAAGAGTTAATACTGTTTTCCACTTTTTTTTTTTTTTGTAAATAATCGTGGTGCAATCAGCTGGTTGTATTCCTTGATGTTAAGGCCTCCACAAGTGGCTACATGCTCTTGGAACTAGCCATTGCCCTGAGAAACAGAACATAGATGCAGCTATCAAAAATGAAGTGTCTGAATAGCACTGAAGTAAAAGTGTAACCTTTTCATTGATTAACTTCTTTAACTTGTGACTGTTTATATATATATATATATATATATATATATATATATATATATATATATATATATATATATATATATATATATATATATATATATATATATATATATATATATATATATATTTTTTTTTTTTCTTCCCGAATATGACCTCCCTACATATATTATATATGAAATATTTTTAGGATAATAATGAACAGAATTTCTTGATATCAAAAACTTTTTACTAGATGCAGAGTACATAAAGTGTAGGCATTAAAATTGTGTTGTATTGTCATCATATAATGTGGTTAATTTATTGAATATAATTGTAAATTTTATGAATATCTTATATAAATGTATTAATTTTGCAGTCTTAAGTGTGTGTGTGTGTGTGTGTGTGTGTGTGTGTGTGTGTGTGTGTGTGTGTGTGTGTGTGTGTGTGTGTGTGTGTGTGTGTGTGTGCGCGCGTGTGTGTGTGTGTGTGATATATTGAAAGCTCTAAGGTAAAATCTGTGTTAACGAGAGTAGTGTGACTCATTTAACGAGTCATCTCTGTGAGTGTGTCATCAGTGAACTGTGTGGGTTTAGGAGGTGAATAGGGAGCCATTGGACTAATGACAGATCAATTCAAGTGATACTAAACCTAAGAAAGATAAGTTGTAGACAAATACCTTTAAATAAGTATGTTAAATTTAAGTACACATGTAGGACATAACATTTAGCTACAATAGGGAAACATATCAAAGACTGTGTATGAATATTGATCAAATTTAGTCCTAAATAGAACCTATAATTTAGTTCAAGGATACATCATAGGAATTTCTTTTCACCTCACATGATATATGAACCTGTGGTGGTAAAGGAGAACACAGGTGTTTGGTGAATGAGAGCCTCCTCCCTCTTCCCCCTATCACTTACATGGAGGGCGTGTAGCTGTGCCCTCACAGCACCATGTTCATGTTTTGTACCAGATAATGTATCACTGTATTTGTAATTAAAAGTTACATTATTTTAATTTGGTTCCATAAATTCTTTAGCTTTTTTTATTTTCTCATCAGTTTTTAAAATCAGTTTGTTTGCTGGTGCTCTGATGATAAACAGTTTAAAAGGAGCTCAATTGTTGATAATTGTGCTTAGACATTGTTGCTATTTTTATTGTTACTCCTTTGCTCTTTATCTATCTACTAGTCCTCTCTTCCACTGCAGGAAAATAGTGAGCTCTACAGTATTGAATGTTTTTTTATTTCCCATGCTCCTGGCCTAGATTTCATGAAAGTGAAGCATCAGGGTAATTAAAAAAGCAGTATATCTTATTTTAAACAACATGCTATTTATATCTTAATTTATTGAATTTATTTTGTTATATAAATTTCATAAAGTCTTTAGTAAAAAGATTGTCTATGATTCAGAGTCTTTAATGTCTGATGATTATTCTCTTAATATCATGAATGTGACAAAAGTTGCAAAAAACACAAAAAAACATAGTCTGGACTGGAAATCACAAGGAATATGTCTTAGATGTAGAGGATGTTTTGGCTGATTAAAGTGTTAATGGAAATACAGTAGTGAGCAGAGAGATCTTTTGTTAAGTATAGAGGAAGAACAAGATTATTAAAATAATCAAGAATCATGGTTTTAGAAATTACATCAGAAAAGAAAAGAAAAGAAGAAAAGCAATAATGGGACTAAGAAAATTTTATAGAGTACATCTTTTCTTGATACCCTTTCTGTCAGTGAGATTTCTATACACAGGAAAGGTGGCTTGAACATGTCAAGTGTGAAATGTGCAATGCCTCTTTGTAGTGAAACCTGAAGATGGGATATGAGGATGACTGGAATATAATGAAGAGCATGAAAACATAGATGCACAATGTTTCTATGAGGGATTGGCAAATAAGTGAATGATGAAAAGCATCTTATGGAAATGAAAGATAAGAATCACTGGGTAGAACACATTTTGAAATGGAAAATTAAGGGTTAGTGAGTAGGCTTAGGAAGAGAGGAATATGTCCTGAGAAAGGTCTTATAAAGCAAATCTAGTGACAAACAACATGTATACATATCTATGACTTAGGAAGCTCCCATCAAGTGACAAAGTCTGACTCATATAGACACAAAGACTGCCTTTTAAAAATGATGATGATGATATTCAAGTAACCTTTGTAGATTCACCTACTCAAAGAAGAAGTACTGGATGCATTCTTAGTTGGAAGTGACTTGGAATAGACATGCTGTGAGGAAGAAATATACTCAACTTCAAAATTATAAATTGGATATGATCAGAAATGGTAACTGTAGATGCAAACACACACACACACACACACACACACACACACACACACACACACACACACACACACACACACACACACACACACACACACACCCACACACACATACATACACATGCACACACACACACACACACACACACACACACACACACACACACACACACACCGTAGTGTAGTGGTTAGCATGCTCGGCTCACAACCAAGAAGGCCCAGGTTTGAATCCCTGGGCGAGCCTCTTAATGTGTAGCCCCTGTTCACCTAGCAGCAAGTAGGTACAGGATGTAATCCGAGGGGTTGTGACCTCGCTGTCCCGGTGTGTGGTGTGTCAGTGATCTCAGACAGCTGAATGGGTGACCAGCAGATGACCATAGGTGAATCACACACACACACACACACACACACACACATGTGAATGAACTTATTGATGATACTGTGTGTGCCAAGACAGTCCATAAATTTAAAGAAAATTTGGATAAAAATCGATACAGAGATGGGAAAGCACAAGCCTAGTGTGGCTGTTGTCCTATATCTCACAACTAGGTAAATACACACACACACACACACACACACACACACTTGTCATGGTTTGAGTAGTTGGTAGATGTCATGGCATTTGGACACATTCACAAGGTTACACTTGTGGGAGTCTCTTTTGACAGTAATCAATGACGCAGAAGTTTAAGAAGGGTACATGAAGAGCTGAAGAAGAGGGGAGAGAGAGAGAGAGAGAGAGAGAAAGAGAGGGGTGGGTGGGTTGTACCATCCAAGAGGTGTCTGCTTCACTCTGGTAAAGAGTCAAGAGACAGCCACCTTAGCTGTCCTGCACCTCGTGGCCACACCTGCCCCAGGGAGGTGGGCTCTCAGAAACTGCCATCCTCAAGATCAATTAATTTTGTTACAAAGAACCTCAAGAGAATTGCTAGAATGTTTAATTTTATTGCTATTTCAATATATCTAAAACCTGGAATAATTTATTGAATTTTGGTCATTTTTGGGGACGTGTTAATTTTTTAATTATAAGGGTATGCTTACCTTGATTTACACTAATATTTATTGTGTGTGCTCTCTCAAAAACAAGAAGAGTGTGAGGAGCAGGATCATACAGAAAGCTTTGGCATCAGATGAACAAACTTCTGGAATTGGTGCAGAGAAACACATTTTGTGGAAAAAAGATGAGGTGGCAGGTTGTGTTATTATTTGGAGTTGCTTTCAACATTCATCAAGTAAGTAATTATGAAGTATATTTTATTTGCCATTCATCAGTCATTAAATCATTATAATAGCTGTTTGAATATACATACCTATTATATTCATGGATACCACTAGACCAATCACTGATGTGTTCAGCATAGTGTGACAATTCAGCTAATAAAAAAAAAAATAAAAAAAAAAAAATAAATAAATAAAAGAAAAGAAAAGAAGTAAAAGAAATTTGGGCAAGCAAAGATTTCATCTTTTCTGACCTGGGGGTGCATTCTTGATCAGTCTCTTTCAAATTTCTTTCTGTGTCAGATTATAAAATGTAAAAACTGTAGAACAAAAAATAATTACTGTCATTAGTTTAGTATGCAATAGGTGTTAGGTTATTCTTTGTAAGCTTTAAGGATATTAAATGTTCTCTGGAGTTCATGCATTAACAGAAATACTAATAGACCTGGTAGGCCATGTATATAGAATAAAATGTTTGATTAAATAAACACTACAGAGATAATTCCATACAGAATAATTGAGATCTCCAAAAATAACTATTTGTATTATATAATTATTGTACATATAACCCTTTTGTCACACCAAGTCAAGGTTCTTATGTATGTTTCATGCAATTTCAGGTACTGGCAAGGCTTCCACCTAAAGAAGATTTGTGTGGAATGATTGTGGATGCCAAGGTGGAGCAGGAGTGCCTCAGGTGCTTCACTGAGGCTGGACACATTAGTGAGGTAAGCAGTGATCTTGTGATAAAAGAAAAAATACATGTTGAGAACACAATGGAAGGATAAAGAATAACCCTCACATGCTATTCATCATAAGTTACACTGTCTTATTTAATGTCAGAGATGTAGAATAGGAAAGGCAAAAGGAGCTGAGAGATGAAATTTTTGTATATAAATACATTTTTTCCTGCCAGCATCCAGAGAAAGTAAGAAAATGTGTAGCAACTTACTTGCCCCCTGACCTTGCTGAGTGCAGTGTTCCTCATGCTGAGAGGCCAGGTGAGTCATGTGTGGAAATATATATCAGCTCTCCCAGTTCATGCCTGCTTCATCCTGTCCTGCTTCATCCTCAAATGTACTATTATTTTGTTACCAAGCAGGCAACAAGTGATCACAGTCACAGTGGGGAGATAGCATATAGGAAGGGAAGAAACTACATCTTAATTATTGCTGGCAGAAATTGGATGACTTTTCTTCATGGCATAAGTATTGTATGTAAATCATTGCTACTATAACCTCTGTCAGGATGTAATGAATCAGTATGATTGTCACTAGAAATTTAAGTTTTCTTGATTTTTTATCCATTCTCCTGCTTATTGTAGAGAACAAAGGTAAAGCAATGATCATGGCTCCTTCCCATGAAGATTTCTTTTCTACTCCTCATGTTGGTTACTTCCCATATTTTGGAAGCAGGATGGAAAAAAAGTGTATGCAAGATATGAACTTACTATTTCCATCTCAACTGATTATTATTTAGAACATCTTTTTGCAATATTATTATGCACCTACTATGGATAATGTAATACATGAACTTTTTGGCTTTGATCAAATATATGATAAAGATTTAGGGAAAAAAGTGCACATAGTAATTTGTTGTGTAACTTTTGGTCAAGAATTACGATCCAATACTGGAAATATTTTATTTATTTCCTCAGATACTATCAGGATCAACCAGGGAGGAGGAGATTACCACCATAACCACACCAATGCTAATTTTCTTCCCAGCTGCCTTAAAAGAGGACTTCGTAGGCTTGAAGCTTATTTAAAGGTATTTAACTGTGTGTCTATTAAACTTAATTACAGTAGTATGTCAATAAAACTGTTGCTATTTTATTTATTATTTATCTTTTCAGTATATTCCATTTATCACTGACATTTTTGCTCATGCATATACTATATCACAAAAAAATATATCTGTATTTTTAGCATGAAATATTACATTAACTAAACAAAACATATTTAATCAGTGTTGTCTCTAAAAATTGATAAAAAATAATGAATAAATAAACAAATAAAAAAATAAATAAATGGTAAAGGAAACCAATCAAAGTTATACTCGTATATCTTGCTATTTTCACATTTTATAATATAAAAATTATGAATAATACATAAAGCATTGCAATGATTATATGCATGTCCATCCCTTCTAACATTCTTTACTATCTTGCTTATTCAGAAGGAGAATAAGTTTGTTAGGCAGGCCAGTCCTGGAGTGAAGTACATTGTGAAATCAAAGTTAGTAGAGCATGGAGGCCCCACCATTCTAAGCGCCAGTGCCATGAATGCCATCATTCAGCATGTGGACAACAAGGTGAGGCTGGGAGAGGGACCTTGTTCAGTGAAAAACAGGAAAATGTGATTAAAATAAGATTGACATAACAGAGAAGCATAATTCATGAGAAACTGATGAAACAAAGCAGTTTGAGTTAAAAAGAATAAGTTTGTTGGAAAGTATGAATTAAAAAAAAAATGATGGAGGCATTTTTTCCACTTCACTGTACAGAGGTTGATGGAGGAGTCTGTTACTGAATGTGAAGACAAGTTTATCAGAAGTGGATTATACTACTGGGAGAGAGACCTCTGGGAGGAGACAGATGAATCTGTACTGGAAGATTTGATGGAGGAGGAGGAGGAGGAGATAGAAGAGAATGATGATTTGGTTGATGATACTGAAGAAAACAATGGATTAATGGAGGTAATAGAATGTTTTTTTTTGTATCGTATATATAATGGTTTTGACAATTGTGTACCTACACCTACTGTTACATATCTCTCCAACTGATGGCTTGTTCTGGATTATGTGAGCAAAAAGATATGGTTGTGCCATTCCTAATGCAGGCATTCCCCTGGATGGACTCTTCCAATGATGTGTGGTTAAGAATATATGAGTCAGTTGTCAGATAAGAAAAGAGACATTGTGACTTGGTTGTGTATTGCTTCCCATTCAGAGCACCATGGAAACACTCAGAAATTGATCTGAAGGTGGGATAAATTGGTCATTAGAGGCTTTGAGCAGAGACTGAACTGCTGACAGGACACTCTTGGTCATCACAATTTAGAAATGTTACCAGTTAGGTCACAGGTGATCACCAAGGCATGAGTAGATTTTGGTCAGCCTTATCTGTCTTGACACTGTATATTTTTTCTTATATAAGAAGGGAACTGAACTAGAGCTACAAAAAGAGAAAAAGAAAAAAGACCCATTGAAATGCCAGTCCCCAAAAAAGAAAGCTCAAAAAGGATCATCTAGAATTGGAGGATAAGTGTCTTAAAACCTCCCTCTTGAAAGAGTTCAAGTCATAGGAAGGGGGAAATAAAAAAGCAGGCTGAGAGTTCCAGAGTTTATCAGAAAAGGGATGAATGATTGAGAATACAGGTTAACTCTTGTATTAGAAAGGTGGACAGAGTAGGGGTGAGAGTTGTTCTACATTGTGTCACAGAGCTAGCTGGTTAGTGATGTCTTGCCAGTCACATAGTCCCATGCTATATTCCTAAAATATACTACAACCAACAATGTAGAAACTAATTTGTTCTGGTTTCAGGGATACTTTGGTACTCTATCTTTTGTGTGTGTATGATTCACCATGGTGTATGTGTGTCTGTGTGTATGAGAAAATTTTCTTAAATCTTTATTTTATAACTTTCCCCAAATCAAAGTTATATTCCCTGCAGATACCTGTGAGACATCAAGGCAGAAACAACCTCCCATATGGTGGCACAAACATGCTTGCTAGAGTTGTTATGCTGCAAAAATGCATTGTCACATCTTTGGTGAGTCCCTTCTTTGATGACATTTATTTCTGTTATTGTGGTTATATGAATTATTTTTAAGTGATTAATTGAAGCTGGTGGGGCTGAGAATGTGTGTGTGTGTGTGTGTGTGTGTGTGTGTGTGTGTGTGTGTGTGTGTGTGTGTGTGTGGCTCTTTTCCTTGGCCATCCTGTGTGGGATTGCTGGCTTAGTATATAGATAAATAAATGGAACTGAGGAGATGGACTCTATAGTAAATTAGAGAGCAATAAAAGCTTGGTATACATCTCTGTTAAAAGAGCATTATTTCTTAAAAGCTCTAAGAAGACTGGACTAATTTAGTTAGTTCAAATTACATGATGATATCTATTGAATTCACATAATTTATAGATGCATAATATATGTAAATTATGATTATCACAACTCATAGACTTCATAATTTCATTTTTTTATAACTGAATGTTTGATCAGATGCATCAATGACAGGTTTATATTATAATCCCCATTACAGTTCCTTACAGAGGCACTGGTTAAGTTTTGGTGTACTAATCAGATGTTTCTGTCTTCATGGTCTCACCAGATGGAACATGGAGAGGGACCAGACCTTTTAGAGTTTATAATGCAGGAAAACTTCTATGATCCTGTTCCTGCATGGGTGAGTTAGGGGAATGTTGAGGCTTTTATGCACTTCCAGTACTGTTGTAATATCAAGGAGGAAGGTTTAGTTGGATATTTGTCTGAGAAATTGTTAGTACAGTAAATAGAAGGAACAGAAGAGCAGTAACATTCTGGGAAATTATGAATTTAATAAAGACATTAATTACTGGACAGACAATATTGGTCTGCTTCTATCCTTTAAAGATATTTCAATACATTACCTGCTACTTTTTTTGCAGTTGGTGAAGCCATTGTTGATGGTTGCCAAAAGTGGTGCTGTTGAATGAAAATAACTCCACGGGAAGAAAACCACTAAAAATTGAAAGCAGAAACATAAAAGAAAATTAACATCAGCAAATATTATGAAGGATAATTGTCATTTTATGAAGTATAGTAGATAACATTTTGAGGTGATAATGAAAAGAAATTCAGGAATGAATCAATAACCACTGTTTAATTTATATATATTCTATTAACTAGTGTCATGACAATGTCAAATTTTCTGATACAATTTATTGAAAAGTAACCATGAGGAAGGTTGATTTTTTTTTTTTAAGTTATTTTAACCCTGACTGCTAGGTAATAACATTATAATATGTTTTCATTTGAGTTGCCATAAAAAAATTGTGAATTGGAGTAAAAGTCCAATTAAAGTGTTTGAACTGCTCAGTAATTCACTTCTTTTGGTGTTGGTATTTTTTTCTTTCCAGCTTATACACTTAACCTTCACCACATTGTATTAAACTTGAGGAGAATTCATAGCATTATATCCATTTACATGTCTATATCTTTTCCCTTCATGATTCAGACAAATCATCAACAAGAAAGTATTGTTTAGCTTTGCCTCATAAGACAAACTTGACTAATGAATATTCTGAGAGCATATTTAAGATGATATTATGAGTGTGATGTTTCCCAAGGAGTGGTCATACAAATAAATTATTGACACATCAATGTAAACATGTTAATTCCATTTTATTTTTATTTATTTTTTTTACCTAATACTACTTATATCAGTAATAAGTTTTATTTTATGCTCTCTCTCTCTCTCTCTCTCTCTCTCTCTCTCTCTCTCTCTGCTGTTAGGAGAGAATGGGGACCCATTGGGTGAGGAATCAAGTTTGGGTGTCAGTAGAGTATTGTGAAAAATAAAGAAGAGTGGAAACATGGAAGGTGAGGCAGGAGAAAAAACTTTACAAGAGTGAAAATTAGTTAGATCTCAGTAACTACAATAAGTATGGAAGTGTGGTGGACTTATTGTATCAACATTCCATACACAGCTGAGGCTTGATTGTGGAATGAAACACATGCAGAGACTGTTACAGTAATTTCCTTAAAATGGCAGGCATTGGACACAGATAAGGCAGTAAGAAAGAGAGAAATACTACTATTTTGTTATCATATTATTTCTCCTTAAAGCAGGTTAATCAAAGACAATTTGATGTGTGGCATATTGAAAGCTTTGTTAGAGCTGCTGATTTTTTTTGGAGGCAAATAATATTGGAAGCTATTTTCTTTCACTATTGTTATTCTCATGTCCTTCAAGAGGGAGGTTTCAAGAAACATCCTTCAATTTTTTATTACCACTTTGAACCCTGTTCGGGAACCGGCATCTCAGTGGGCCTTTTTTTTTTTTTTATTGGATTTTTGTTGCCCTCGGCCAGTGTTCCTCATATATATATATATATATATATATATATATATATATATATATATATATATATATATATATATATATATATATATATATATATATATATATATATATATATATATATATATATATATATATGAATGTTAAGGCACAGGTGATGTAGGAGAATGTAATAAACTTAAAGGAGTTTCATTATACCTCAATGAATAAACTGTCTGCTTCCATTCTGCCTGGTCAAAATCCTTTAATTTTTTCCTTCTAGCGTTGGGAGTTCAGTTTCTGGGTCTCTCCCTGACTTGGGATCACCTTTGTTTCTTGTGTTTTATTGATTCTATCTTCCTTATATTTCCTTTTTGTGTAACAATTATTCCACTGTTGTATATTTTAACCTTAGAAAATATTGACTCAATCTATTTGTCAATTCTGTGAGGCATTATCTGTGAGATTAGCTGTAAGGCAGGAAACTCAACAACCTGAAAGTTTTCCGGCTTTATTAAAACAGCTTGAGTCCTGTGATTTTGTTTGTTTTATTGTTATGTTTGGAAATGTTTTGGGCTGTATGTGTTTGATTGATATAAAACAACATATTAGAGAGAAAGATAAATAAAAATGTTCTTCCTTTAGAACCTTCCATGGAGTGAAAAAATTAGATTAACTTAATAAGAAACTCATATAGGTTTCTCGCAACTTATGAGTGGAAAAGAAAATACTGGATAATACTTAAATAACAACAGTGTTTTCATCTGAGGGCTACGATATGATAAATTAGATTTACGTAGATTCATTTAATTTATTAATTTCACTGCTGATCCCTTCATTGTGTAGATCACGACTTGAACAAGCGTTATATTTTGCGTAGAAATAAACAGTGTCTGAAAATTGACAGTCTAAGGCTATTTCCATAAAACCCGAAATGTTGACTTGAATAATGAAATGCTTAAATTTTTCAATACAATTTATCTTTTTTAGAGGCGTGTCTGAACGCGGCCCCAATGTCGAGGTTGTGACGTCACGTGTAAACAACGCTGGGAGGGGCACTGCAGGAGAGCTGCTCGGGATTGACGTCTTTTGTGAGTACCACCACTTCCTGCACCCCTCTGTATTTGGCCACGTGTAACGTGAATGTCATTTCTGTTAGTGGAAGGTGACAGGTGGTGGCCCGAGGAGAGGTGTGGGGTTTAAATCAAGTCAACACTTATCGCCTCAGACAAGTGGGGGAAGTGGTAAGGGATACGAGCCCAATGTGTGTCCCGCCTGTCATGTTATGTGCTGTGTGACGTGAAGTATATGTTAAGTTTGTATAATGCATAGTAGGCTGTGAACTATATTTTGGTGTTTATTAATAGGTTTGGTGTCAAAAGATGAGGAATGTGTCATGAAGCGCGAAATTTAAATCTCAAACTGATCGTTTCCTTGAACTTTCTTGTTCAAGGAAACGATCAGTTTGTGTTGACATGGCAGTGGTGTGTAAGTCTGGGATTCTTAAGGGGAAAGACCCACACCACCCCAAGATGAGTGGCACTGAATATGGAATGGAGTGGGAATCCTTGTTCAACCAAGTTACCAACATAATTAAAACTTTCTTTGGTGCTCAAATGGCCTCATGGAAGAATTAAGGGAGGCAACTGAAGGTATTTTTTGACATATTTTTGGAATGGACGAAATCAGTTTTTATTGTTCACCACCAATCTCATCGCCTCCTTCACCACCTCTTGCTTCACCACTTCCAACACCACCAAGTACTACCTCATTATGCCATTCTTTACCACCACCTACATCATCAACTGCAGCATCAATTACTTTGCCACTCAAGACATCTCAGCAGCACCGACAACAGGTTTCACAGAGGTGAGAAGCCTGCACCTGACACAACCAACACTCTCTTCAGCATGTTGCTTTCTCAACTACAAATGCTGCTTGAGAGACAGAAGAGCTCATTATGGTTGTGTAGGGATACTCTGACTGTGACAAGGCCTGACGTTGGTGACATCCTCACCTTTGACTGACTAATAGTTTGTTTCATAAAGGGGAACCAGGTGCCTTATCCTTTTACAGTAAGTGAACAAGATATAAACAGTTGAATGTGAAGATTTCATGCCAATCAAATAAGTATAAATGGCAAGACAGATGAAATAGAGAAAAATCTTTAGGAGCCAAAATCTCCAAAAGTTGTTTTCTACAAAAAAGATTTCACAAAATTGACAAAAAGTCTGGCAATGTATTATAAGGTGTCAATGAAAACTACAACTAATGAGCATTTTTTTTGGATTCATCAAATTTTTTGAAATGTAAAAAGAAAATGGGAAAAAGTGAAAATTAATAGTGAAAAATTATACATTTTTCGAAGATAAAAAAAAAAATAAATACAAAATGTGGATATATTAACAAAGTTTCTATGATAATTTTTTCAAAGCAATGAATTAAAAATAAAGTCTGTGAAAAAAAAAAAATATGCTTTGTTTGAGTCTCCCCTACACATTCATTCAAATTTCATGAAATTCACAGAAAATCATATATTTACATCAACAAACAACTTACAAAGATTTCAAAGCCATAGGACATACCATATGCCCAGGAGGTACCATCCCCAGTTGGCCCACACCATGAAATAAAAAGCCATTTAATGCATGCAACTTGCGGATAAATCAGGACACACAATAGCATTGAAGTAAATGGCTCATCTCATATTAATTGGTCATATTGTTCCAGTTGTATTTCTGTGGCCCTTGTTAAAACAGTAATGGCCTAATGTATCTCATAACTCTGACACATTTACTTTCAGGTATGTTCTTTTAGTATACAAATAGTATAATTTATTCCTTTTTAGTAATCCTTGACCATTTCTTTATGTCTGAATAGCCAAAATTACAGATGAACCTAAAATTGTAGCTGATACAGAACTTGTCTCAATGTTCCTGCTCAGGTTGAGTGTAAGGTGAGTGTGTGTGTATATGTGTGCCACCATGGCCAGCCTGGACCTGGACCCAATGTTCCGGAGGGGTCTACGGCTCCTCCACTCCAGAAACCGGGACTCCGTGGAGCAACTCAAGGCCATTGTGGATGAGGCAGTGAGGCAGCGGCAGGGCAAGACAATTCCCCCCATGAGTAAGGTGAGCACATATGTAGTCGGATTGAATGCTTCTGTGATAGATGTTTTGGGACATAGGCTTATGTCAAGCTTGTGTTTGGAACTTGCTGAGACATGTTGTGACTAGTTATTTAAGTTTGATATAGGCTTATGTCAAGCTTGTGTTTGGAACTTGCTGAGACATGTTGTGACTAGTTATTTAAGTTTGAGTGACTCAGAGAGAGCTGTGCCAATCACTGAAAGGTACAAAAGTTGCAGGGGTAGTAGAAAGTGGACACAGTACTGTTCTCTTAAGATGACTGAGTCTGTTCCTCTCCAGGACCCATTCAGTCTGCGGCGAGAATCTCCAATACCACGGTCCAAGCCAGGGAGTCCCATTCCAGTTTCCTTCTCAAAGAGGGAGGAATTCAAGAAAGATATGGAGAGAAAGGTAAGTGCAAATGTGGCATTTTCTATTACTAATCACTGTATGTTTTTACTTTAGTATGTATTCAGATCTGTGTGTGTCAAGTCCTTAAATTCTGGTGAAAAATTTAACTTAAACCTCACTCCCTCAGGGAACATCTTTCAAGGGACTGGCCATGGTAGAAGAGCCTCTATCCCAGTCTATCCAAACATTCTGTTGCTTTTTCAAGTACTTAGCATCTACTAACATCTCTTTCATATGTGCTCCTTTATCTTATCCTTCTATCTGCTAAACAGCACTCTTCTAGGGCCTTAGATTTCACTCATATACACTATCCTTGCAAACTTTTTGCTCTCTATCCATATCATTTCAGTGTCCTCCTTTTCATCCATTCCACCACTTCATAATTCATACTACTTGCACAGCTGTTCGTATCATATCTTACATATTTCATTATGCTCACCCCAAAATCTTATCACCTCCACATGCCCTCATAGAAAACTTGTTTCCATAGCATGCTTTGCTGTGCTCTATTCCATATCCAGGTCTCTGATTAATGTGTCATTGTAGGCAGAAGAGTATTACTTTTGAAGCACCCATTACTTCTGCAGATGAATTTTGCTTTTTCATTATCGTTGCAAATGATTCTTTAACACATTGTCTTTTACACCCCTCTCCTCTTATTTCTCCATCCATCTCACCATGTTTACATAACACTATCCCAAGATGTTTAAATTTCATCTTATAATATGTAATGATAAATTAGATTACAAATAGGCTCCCAGACATGTTTCAACCAAGAACTGTCCTTTCTTGTAACAGATTCGAGATGATGAAATGCTGATGCCCAAGAGGCCTCGGCTGGACTCACCAAGTGCGTTTAAATCCCATACACCTTCACCCACCCCCAGCTTAAAGTCTGAAAGTTCTTCACGCAGCCGTAAATCTGATGAGAGTGACTCAGACACAGATGTAGCAGGGCTGGCAGAGATTATGGATGAAATCAACTGCACTGTTTGCAAGTGAGTTTTTTTACCTACTTTTTACCTAATTCTTGTTATTAAGAAGAGGAATAGAGTGAAAAGAATTGTGCTTGATTGAAAGGTGACTGCAGGTGAGAGGTGATGAGGTGAAAAAATTTTCTGGTGAATAAGAAAATGTTTTGGAAAGAGATGAAGAGAAAGAAGAGTGATTAATGAAGATAACTGATCTGATGTGAGTGCTATAATGCTAAGGAGAAGATCACAAATGTGATCAGTGGATAATATGAAGAGTGCATTTGATGCAAAAGGAATAGCATTAGAGCAAGGAAGCATGATTTGAAAGCTTTTGTGAATGCATAAGTGATGTGGCTTTGAGGATCTCAGTAGGACACTCTCCTACTTTTGGTCTAGTTACTTGGTCAGGTCAAGTGCAGGGAAAGGGACACGTCTGTTATGGTGCAGCAGGAGTAAACTAGCTCTGCTGTCAGATCCTGATGCTACACAGCTGATCTTCCTGCAATGTGGGCAGCAGCAAGATTGGTCCTGTCTTTTGTAGAGGACAAGAGCCAAAGGTGTAAAGAATGTAAGAATGAAAAGCTAAGTACAGTAGAATCATGAGAGGATAAAGTGTTCACTTTGTACGAGCAATGTTCATATTCTGATTTTTGTTAGGAGATGCATTTTGTAATTTTTATTGGAGCCTTTACTTTCATGCTGTTTTATAATCACCTTCATCCATCAATTTGTGCAGGAGCTTTGATGTTTCTCCTCGTAATCGGCTGGTGGAGTGCCAGGAGTGCCATGCCCTGTACCACCAGGAGTGTCACAAGCCACCCGTCACTGACCAGGACGTCAATGACCCACGTCTTGTGTGGTACTGTGCCAAGTGTACCAAGACACTGAAGAAACAGGTACTGAGAACCAGAGTTTTGTGACTTACATCTTTAACAGTATATCTCTTATTACTGTTATTTAGGGAATATACAATATGGTAGTAATCTTTGGGATCTTCCATGCTTTCATACTCAGTTTTGAATCATGTTAGTTGTAACTGTTCCTGTTCTCATTGATGATAATTACTTCTTTTTGGTAAACTATGATATTCTGCAGATTTTCATATGTGATGTTTCTCTCCAGACTGCGATTGTGAGCTCATCAAGCAGCAGTAGCCTAAGTGGGCCACGAGGGGTAGGTGGTGGAGGACTGCCAGGTATTGTGGGAGGGAGCAAGGCATCGCACACCCGCCCTGCCCCCTCACCCACCAAGAACCTTAACCTCCCTCGACCTTCACCTTTTACTAATCTTTCATCTGCTTCAGGCAGAAGCTTAGGTAAGCGAAGAGTATGGAAGTGAAGCATGAAATAGAAGCCAGCCTTTAACAGATGTATGTAATAAATATATTCAAAGAAACACTTCAAAATGCTTCAAACACTTTGTTATGTTTGTCATTACAAGAAAAGCATATTAATGGCATAGGGATTATTAGAGAAACATCCCATTGTTATGACTAAAGTTTTTAGGCAATTTAGTTTTGAGCATATGTAACTAGAATATAAATACAGATGTAAAACAAGAAAAAGAAAAAAAAAAAAAGACAAGTGGATGTCATAGTATCCATAATGTACATATAAGAACATTAATGAATAGTAACCATAATAATATTGTTCATAATAATATTTATAATAATAATAATAATAAATAATAATAATAATAATAATAATAATAATAATAATGATAATAATACTGTAATAACAATAATAACAATAACAACAACAATAAATTTAATTATAATAAGTAATAATAAAAATAGCTGCAGTAAAAGAATATATCTCTGCTAACATAATGATAAATAAGAAGGTTATAAATCAAGGAAATAAGGGGACATCAGTGACAGTAATAGAGTTTTAGGAAGGTATGCCTATGTGGAATTTGTCTTATACACTCAGTAAAATGATAAGTATTTCTTTAGTATTCTTTTAAAGGAGTGGAAGCTGGTAGATTTTTAATGTTTTCTATAATACTATTCTAAGTTTTAGGGCCTTTATATGTTAACTTGTATTAAGGAATCCACAGACGATGTTGGTTACGTGTGGGTAGGCTGTGGAGATGGAAGTGGAAGGGTATTGGTGGAGGTAAGTTGCTTGAACATGTGGGGAGGCAATCTAGATATTTGCGGGAAATACATACTGGCAGTATTTATGTGAATGCACATTAAGCAAACACAGAGAGAGGCAAGTTTGCAATGTGCCAAGGTTTGTTTTACATGTAGGAAATATTACTGGAACAGTTCAGCAGTGGAGGCAGCTAAACTTTTTTTTTTTTTTTCTCACTTGACTGAGTATGCCATTACATTTTTGTCTCATTATGTTCTGATCTGTCAGACATTGACTTGCTTTCTGTTCTTTTAAGTGAGGTCCCATTTAGTGATAAATGATAGAACTTTTCTTTGATGTGCCCTGGTAGTACAGTGAAACTTTGTTTGCAGTGTCCAGCAGCAGCAGCAGTAGCAGCAACAGTAACAATGGGAGCAGCAAGCAGTCCCTTTCTTCATCATCATCTGGCTCAGCATCTTCATCAGCCAAGTCGTCTGTGCCATCAAATTCAATGAAATTTGCTGAGAGAAGGATGCATATGATGAAGAAGAAAGCAGCAGCAAAGATGGCTGAGAAGAGGAAACTGTAAAACAGTACTTAGTAGTGTCATTAGGAAGGCGTGTGTTTGATGCCAGTGCCAGTATTGTCTCCAAAGAATGTGGCATGACTGTTTCCTGTTACTTTATAATGATGCTGGAAATATCTTGCATCTAATGTTTTCCTGCTGCAGTTCTTTTGTGTGTAAAAAAAAATGAATGAAAAAAAAACAAACAAAAAAAACACATACTGTACAATGAAAAACTGCAGGAAAAATTAAACCCTTTGGTCTAAGCATTCCACCCCACACAGTTGTCATAGTTATCACCTTCCCTGCAGGCTATGCTTTCATTACAAGTATATATACTCGTATATGTATATCTTGTAGTCAATATTACCGTATTACAAATATATGTGTGTATGTATATATTTGTGGTATCATAAAAAAAAAAATGGTATCTAAAGAATAATTTCTGAATATTCAAGAAGCAACTTTGAACAAATGTTTTAACAACTTGACAGTCCTAGTTAATATGGAATCTAGATTTTGACAGGTATGGTTAAAATAAACTATTCTGTACAGAACATGCAAGAAATAGTTTTCATTGCTGCAGTGCCAGAATTGACTTCTTGGGCTGTTTTTAAAGCTTGGCTTTTTGTCATTTGTACCTAAGGGAAAGTTTTTAATACAGGTGGGGAAGATATACATTTTATTATCTGCATGAATGCATGAAGTAAAGCCAAGAAAGTTTTGATAGTCATGAATTTAACACTTGTAAGATAGAGATGTGTTTTAATGTATTTGAGGAAAATTATTGATATATACATATCCAAGCAAACAAAGATAGTACATATTTAAAAAAAAAAAATATTGTGTAAAAATTATAGTAAAAGAAAATACTTTGTTAAGTGTTTACTTACTCTTCCATGAAATGAAAACTACATAATCAGGTAACTTGGCTAGAGAGGTAGTCATCATAGCTTGTATTCCATAAATCAGTTTTTCTTACACTTCTTGGAGGCAGTAGACCTTAGCAGAAACCTCTGCACATTAGATGAGACTCTTAAAGATAGACAAAGTAAATAACATTAAACTGCAATGTGCTTCAGAGAGTTTCTGTTGAATCTTTTATTGAACCCACAGGATTAAGTCAAACCCAAGTTAAGAATCATTGTCTTTAGCAGTGAACCTTTACGATTCCAAGTTTTTATTTGTGGTTGTCACTGAAGGGTGAAACTGACTTAGTATTGTTTTTCTTGCTGTTTTATAAAGAAATGAGGGCTTATAAGGATGGGACTAACCTGCAAAAACTAATACTTCAGTTTTAATGAATGCAAAAGATGGTAATTGTGGATTAATGTAAATAAATAAGGTGTTATACAATCTCTTGCATACATGTACGTCGTCTTTAGGCGTAAACAGTGACTACCACCACCGCCACCATCACCATCACACAAGAACGTCATGGCGTGGAGTAAACAACCATTGTAACAGAAAATGTACATAAGTACGCCAACTGAAACAATAACAACAACAACAACAAATAAAAATAGGTAAACAACAACAGCAACAGCAACAACAACAAATAAAAAAAGGTAATCTACAAAGGTAATAATGCACAAGCGCAAAAGTAATGGGTTGTTAATGGTGTGGCGCAAAGGGCATGCGTGCACCAGCCAAGTTTCGCCAAAGCCCCGCCCCCACTGATGATTTTGTACCCGCTGGAGGAGAATCACCACAGGGCAAACTCTTGCACCCACGAATCCTTCACGCGACACCACCATTGAAAGGAGCGAGGATGTGCATACTCATCCCGGAGGCTGAGCAGGCCAGCGGTAGGCAGCAAGGTAATATACTGTACGTGCTGTGTAACGGAGAGTTTTGTGTAGACGGAAGGCAGAATGGTGTAAAGGGACACGGGATGTTTTGGAGGTTCGTGGGGTGGCCTTTTAATGGTCTCACCTTCACTTTGGGTAGGCCACAATAACAATTGCTATTCTAAATTCCTTTTGCCGTGGTGGCTATAGGGTCGGCAGCAAAGAATTTTAGAAACTTGTTTATCTTTACTTGGCAACAGTAGGCTTCTATCCTTCTCTCTGTAACTTCATCTCAAGTTTCCTTTCTGACCGTTCTATTGCTGCTGTGGTAGACGGTCACTGTTCTTCTCCTAAATCTATTAACAGTGGTGTTCCTCAGGGTTCTGTCCTGTCACCCACTCTCTTCTTATTATTCATTAATGATCTTCTAAACCAAACTTCTTGTCCTATCCACTCCTACGCTGATGATACCACCCTGCACTTTTCCACGTCTTTTCATAGACGTCCAACCCTTCAGGAGGTAAACATATCACGCAGGGAAGTCACAGAACGCTTGACTTCTGATCTTTCTAAAATTTCTGATTGGGGCAGAGCAAACTTGGTATTGTTCAATGCCTCAAAAACTCAATTCCTCCATCTATCAACTCGACACAACCTTCCAGACAACTATCCCCTCTTCTTCAATGACACTCAACTGTCCCCCTCTTCTACACTGAACATCCTCGGTCTGTCCTTTACTTATAATCTGAACTGGAAACTTCACATCTCATCTCTAGCTAAAACAGCTTCTATGAAATTAGGTGTTCTGAGATGTCTCCGCCAGTTTTTCTCATCCCTCCCAGCTGCTAACTCTGTACAAGGGCCTTATCCATCCATGTATGGAGTATGCTTCACATGTCTGGGTGGGTTCCACTCATACTGCTCTTCTAGACAGGGTGGAATCAAAAGCTTTTCGTCTCATCAACTCCTCTCCTCTAACTGATTGTCTTCAACCTCTCTCTCACAGCCGCAATGTTGCATATCTAGCTGTCTTCTACCGCTATTTTCATGCTAACTGCTCTTCTGATCTTGCTAACTGCATGCCTCCCCTCCTGCGGCCTCGCCGCACAAGACTTTCTTCTTTCTCTCACCCCTATTCTGTCCACCTCTCTAACGCAAGAGTTAACCAGTATTCTCAATCATTCATCCCTTTCTCTGGTAAACTCTGGAACTCCCTGCCTGCTTCTGTATTTCCACCTTCCTATGACTTGAATTCCTTCAAGAGGGAGGTTTCAAGACACTTATTCATGAATTTTTGACCACTGCTTTGACCCTTTTATGGGACTGGCATTTCAGTGGGCATATTTTTTTATTGGATTTTTGTTGCCCTTGGCCAGTGTCCTTCCTACATAAAAAAAAAAAAAAGGCTTAGGGCAGTGGTTCGACACCGTAACCCTCAAGGCTGGCAGTGCTACTCTTAATTTTGTGGGCATGGGGCTCCTACATTAGGGATGAGTCAGCTATAAGCTGCTGAAATGGGAGCAAATTGTCTCATTGTAAAGAACATCGTATTAGCATTGAAAGATATGAATTTTCGAGTACGATCAGGCTCGTAAGCTGGGGGAGAAGGGTATAGGCGGAAGTTCACTTCTCGGAGCGGAATGCTTCCGTTTGAACAAGCTATTTCGCTACATATTTACTCGTGTTTTTTAAAACGAAATCACGGGAAAATAACTGCATGAGACTTGGTTCACTGCAGCAATTCGGGAATGGAGTACGGGTACACTTCACTGCAAAGTGGCAACCAAGGCACTCCTTTCCCAACCCTCCCTGCCCGCCATGGAGACTCCATCCCTCCCCCACTTCTCAAAACCTTAATTCACTTCAGTTATATTTAGTCGAGTCTAATTTCGAGAATTACATTTGCTCACATGCAATAATTACGAGCCAGCAAGTCCCAGAAACCTGAGGTCTGTAACTCGCCCCGAATGGGGCGGCTGCCCTCTGCGTCAGGTCGCTGCCAAGTGGTTGTACACTGCAATCAACAATGCTCAGCGGCAGCCTGATCCTTAGTACAATTTCCTTTTCTTGTTAGCATCCCTTATTTTTTTTCATCGTATATCATGACTTTCCTGTACGTATATCATGATTTCCCTGTACGTACATCATGACTTTCATGTACAACTTTTCTTATTAGCATTATGTTCATTTTGCCTCGTTTAATCACGTCTTTCCTTTATTCAATTTGATTAGGTCTCGTAGTTTCTTTCTTCAGTTTCCTTCACACTGGGGTGGCGGCCGCAGCTTTGCACAACCCTGGCGACCCCTCTCGTCTGTGTGAATGCAAAGCTTTTGAAATCTTACCGCTCTTTTAACTCTGAGCACACCTTGACCTTAATATAATGTAAAAGTCTCACGTGTATTTCTTTGTCACAAAGAAGAGAGAGAGAGAGAGAGAGAGAGAGAGAGAGAGAGAGAGAGAGAGAGAGAGAGAGAGAGAGAGAGAGAGAGAGAGAGAGAGAGAGAATGCACGAAGTTATGACGGCAGACGGTCACAAGAATATTGGTAAAAAAAAAAGAAAGAATTATGTTTTGTGCATTTTTTTTCCTGTATACATTTTATATCATACTTTTGGAGCCTCTCTTTGAAGAATAGGTACTCGTGTAGTAAGTAGAGAATACTCGCACGTACATGATATGCATAAGGAGACACAAAAAAGGCATCCATAGGTGGTATATACTCTTTGCTACATCGTAAATCTCACGTCCTCTCTTGCCACGCACCGCCACCTGTCCACTCCTGCTCCGTTCATTGGTTTGACTTAAGGCGCCGCAACATCGTGGTCGTGTGGCGCCATCATCAATACCAACATCGAAATAACAATATATAACGCCGTTTTTATTGTCTCTGAGATTTGTGGTTTAATGGAATGAATGATTTCACTTTGCTCCTGAATTTATGGGTTGATTTCTTGTATGTGACGCAAGAGTTCGTTTGATATTGTTATTGCTAGGTCTCTCTCTCTCTCTCTCTCTCTCTCTCTCTTACTTTACACATATTTATAGACAATTTCAAATTTTTGTTTTATATTATCAGGTTATGCCGTAATTTTCAAATAAAATTATCTTTTTTTCTACTACTACTACTACTACTACTACTACTACTACTACTACTACTACTACTACTACTACTACTACTACTACTACTACTACTACTACCACTACTACTACTATTACTACTACTACTACTACTACTACTACTACTACTACTACTACTACTACTACTACTACTACTACTACTACTACTACGCTCGCGCGCGCGCACACACACACACACACACACACACACACACACACACACACACACACACACACACACACACACACACACACACACACACACACACACACACACATACACACATCCCAGGAAACACGGAAGGAACCCATTACGAGGATTGGTCGTGCTTCCCTTCCCTCCTGTGCTTGTAGGGTACATTCGGGCTTTTCTGGGTTCGGGGAGGGCGTGAGGTTTCCTTCCTGCATTGGCCGGCAGCTTCACCCACTTCTTGGGACTCGGGCAAAGGTGCTAAGCGGGCGGCATCTTGTGATCCTAACGTTGATGTGCAAATATCAGTCAGTTATGTTTTTTTTTTTCTTCGCTGATTATGTTTGCGATTATTGATCTTTGTTCGTCTCTCTCTCTCTCTCTTTCTCTCTCTCTCTCTCCCCCTCTCTCTCTCTCTCTCTCTCTCTCTCTCTCTCTCAGTATCGTATTTTTTGTCATCAGCAACATCGTTTCCATCATTCCTTTGGACAAATTCCACACAATCAAAAACGGATCAGAAGTGTTGGGGACTGGGAGTGGGTGCCTTGCGGGAGTCTACTGAGGTCATAAGATACGCTGTTCATCATCTGCTGGTTCTATGTCCTTTATTTTCGTCACATATTAAAGATTAACTCCCTCAATAAAATAATCACTGGAAAGAAGAATTATTTTCTAAGTGTAACTTTATTAGCTGTGCACTCTATGCAGAAGGTAGAATGCATTCTGCGATTTACGAAGGAATTAATGACGGGAGGGAAGGATGGAGGGGACCGGAGACCGCTGTTGCTCCTATTGTTTCTTTTTTTTCCATCAGGTCAGGTATTCTGGCATCTTGGTTACTTCTAATAGGACGTAATGGGGTTATTGTGATTTTTAAATGTGTTTTTCTGAATATGAGTGCAGGTATAAAAGAAGAAAGAGTGGCAAGCGCAGAGAAGGTTGGTGCTCTAGTTCGTCAAGGATTTTACACCATCAAAAGGAAAAACACCCATGAGAACCTGACTAATAACCTCAGTGGCCGTTGAAAATTGTTTATATTAGAACAAAATGCGGTTGAAAATACGGGCGTATCTGTGACGCTATCCAGTATTTACATTGTTGAAGAATTTGCACTCAGAAATTATTAATTCTGTTAAATTATGAAGCGTGTATAAAAGAATTTACTAATGTAATGGTGAAATATAAATGAACAGAGGAGAAAACATCTTTGTATGGGATTGATGTCACATGAGCACGCGATGGTTTGTATCAAGTAGGACCAGCTGTCGGAAAGATCAATGAAACCGAGACACCAAACTTAGATTCCGTCTGCTTTTTTAAGACATCTCGTGAATGAACGAAAGCTTTGTTAGTTTGATTGAATTCTTGAAATTGGCCTTACACACACACACACACACACACACACACACACACACACACACACACACACACACACACACACACACACACACACACACACACACACACACACACACACACACACACACACACACACACACACACACACACACACACACACACACACACACACACACACACACACACACTGCAGAATAAAAAAAAAATCAGGTCGAATGTAATCAGAAAACATTGGATAAAGATAGTTGTACAGTTGCTTGTGACAATTCATTCACGCATCAGTGATTTATCCCTGTGAATTTTTGGGAGATCCAGAGAAAAACCTCGTACAGAAGGCATTGTTGTGTTTACCTTTCTCCATTGTACGAGTAATACCACGAGTTTTGATAACATCGGAAGTATGCATGCGCTTAACTTCCAGGAGGAGGAAAGAATGTTCATATTCGTTGTCCTTTGAGGTGCTCGACCGTGGTCCGCTCCACACACAGCCGCCCAGCGAGGGGGACCCAACTGACGCAGGAAAGCTGAAAAGTTAGACCAAGTTTTGCTCATGTTTGCACGAGAGAAAATCTTTATAAGTTTAACACATTCCGGACTCTTACTTTTTACCCCCACAAGGGTTATATCTGCCTGCCGGCGTGTTTTGAGACTTGAGAGGGCAATACATCGAATCCTTTGACCGTAACCATGAAACAAAAGAGCATCATTGCATTTCAGAAGAAGAGCGATACTAACTTATGATGAATACAGTTATAAATATAGTGAAGAAGGAATAAGAACATAAAAACATAAGAAAATAAGGTGATAGTCTGAATAGCCTGAAGTGAATAACCTTTATTGGCTGGGGTGACGGAAAAGACCAGACTCTCCGCTAGGTAACATTCTCATTCGCAATGGTTATGAAAGAGCACCATAATTTGCCATACAGGTAGACGTGAGGGCAGTGGCGCGGGCTGCCTTGAATGAACCAGCTGAATAACTCCTCGTTCTGGAGATGATGTATTCTTTTCAGTGTCTAATTAACAACAACCGTTCATGTCCTCTTTAAATACATCAGAGACCTTTTCCTGTATTCACGCTGCTGCAATGAAAGCTTAGTGATTCTTGGTACGCTTAATTACCTCCGGGAAGATTATGAGGCGCGGGGAGGGAAGGTGAGGCGGGCAGGGAGGGGCAGAGGGGAAAGTAGGGTAGACTCGCAGTGGTGGTGGCGGTGGCGGCGGTGGTGGCAGTGGGCCGGCCAAGGGCTCAGTGTGTGTGGGAACGGTTCTGGGTACGGGCAGGCGGGCGGGTTGGCTTCTCCTGGCGGCGGTGGTGTCAGCTGTGGTAGTGGTGGTGGTGGTGGTGATGGTGGTAGTGTCCCAGTCTCGGTGGTAGTGGTTGAGGTGGAAGGCGAGCTGGCTACATCTACACCGTCGTGCCTCTGCCTTTCTTCCAGGTACATATATATACATAAGGATATGTAATATGGCCTGAGGACAAGTGGCCCCGGATGTGTCTGTGTGCACGAGTGAAGTAATCTGGTGAGGGGAAGTTCAGTCATTGCTGCGAAAAAGATTTGTTGCAACTGTGCGAGGAAGTAGTGTAGAACTTGCTTAAATAATTAACACCTCAGTGACCAAACTGATTCCCTCTTTGGAACTTGGCAAGCGAACGATTGCAGCGAGGAGAAGGAAGAATATGTGCAGGAAAAAAAGTTTCACTCTTGGGATTGTTCACACACACACACACGATATTCATCATTAAAATGCCTCTACGTGTAACATTTCCTGTTGGAAAATGTTCCACTTATCTCCGCTGCCAGCCTCGCAATGAGCGGTTTTGTAATGCACGGTTCTCTTAGCTGTCAGTAAGAGAAAAAAGTATAACCTGAACGTTTGCCAAGGTAGCAGCGAAAGGCGGGCAGGTCACTGCGAGGCCTGTCCGTCCTCCCTCCGCCCTCCTTCCACACCTCCCTCAGCCACACTCATCCTCAGGGAGAGGAAGGAACCGTGCCGTGGTGTTGCTTGGGTGCCCGCTGCTACACGTCTGGTGCAGCTCACCTGGTAATGCTAAAGTAAATGATGGTGTCAGAAATACCCTTGCCAGAGGATGTTAAGGAGTTATAATTATGTCCCAGGAATGTCAAACTCTCGCACACCTAGCCATCACAGTCATCATGTTGGACATCGGGGCTGTTGGAAGTACTTGATAAAAGGAGGCAGTGCTATATTGTGTTTTCGCTAAACTCAGTATATTTTTAGGTTGTAGGCGCTCGCGCGCGTTAAGTGGAACAGTCTCTCGGGAGTCTCCACTAGCACACTCTGCTACATTTAGAAAACAGCAAGGCCTCGGGTGGTCCCGCCGCATGCTTCTCTATAATGAATATCGCTGTGATGGATGTGGCACCTGTGGAGCGTGCGGTGGAGCGAAAATAGTAGCTGTGCATAATGGCACTGCTTATATATACACCCGTGATTGTTTGGGACACTGACTCATGTCTCTCGGGATGGCCTCGGGCGTAACCATGTGGGACGCCTTGTGGGAAACGTGAACACTTGGGGTATAATTATCAGGTCAGTGTGTAAGGAAACGCGTCACGTGGCACGCAAGTGGTGGTGTGGCGGGGAGCGAGGGGCACCGCGAGAGGCACCGTTTCGCTGCCCCCTCCCTAAGCAACTCCTCTGCCCTCTCCCTCCAACAAGGCAGCACCGCCAATCTTTTTGGTTTCATAAGGTTTATTAGCCATTTGTGTGTAGCAGTGTGCGGCCACTAGAGAAATGTTTATGCTTTCTCCGATGTCAAGGAGCCACTACTCTTGATGTCTTACGGGTCCGAAGGCTTCACGGCTCAAAATGAAATGTTGCGTCCCTCTACCCCCTTGTCTTCCCCGAGCCGCTGAGCTGGTTCCGGCTGTCCTCGCCTCGTCAGTGGGGTAAATGTTTACGTGGACTGTTTGTGGCAAGTTAGGGGCGTGTTGATCACCTTACCTCCACCTTTCCTCGTGTTTCGTCCAGGTGTGTGTCAGGTGGGAATGTGGTAGGCGCTGTCAGCGGTGGTGGTGGTGGTGGTGGTAGTGGTGGTGGTGGTGGTGGTGATGATGATGATGATGATGATGAAGAGGAGGACTAGGAGGAAGATAGACGCATAACTGCCATCAAGATTTGCCAGCCTGCGAAATATCTAAAAAAAAAAAAAAAAAAAAAAGTCGGAAAAAAATGTCACCTTGTATAGAGGTCCGTCCTTGTAATGGATGCTCTTTGGGGCGGTTCAGCCCCTGCCAGGTGATCGAGAATAACAGGGGTCTTCGAACTGTGATGCCAAACTCTCACAGGTGTGTGTGTGTGTGTGTGTGTGTGTGTGTGTGTGTGTGTGTGTGTGTGTGTGTGTCACGGTGTTGGGTCGCACGGATCTCCCGGCACGTGAGAGGCTCGTCATGGCACGGCACAGCCACGCGTCCCTTGGCCCCGAGTGACCAACGCCGAGAGACTGCGCCCTGCGTCTCACTCACGCGGCCGACACCTGAGCCCAGTGATAGCTCCCCGCTCTTGGCGCCGCCGTGACCAACACACACCCTTCATGTAACCCGGTAGGTTTGTTTACTATCATAATGGAGCGATGATGTAAAGTAAGAATTCGCTTCGTGAAGAAAATGCCTATTACAGCTGCTGGCCGTCTCATTAAATCACTTGGTAGGTAATTCCGCTGCATCTGCTGTCCTTGTGAGTCTCGTGTTCAAAGTTCCCGGCGAGGCAGCCGCTGGGGATCAGTCTGCCTCGTTAACAAATGAATGCTGGAGTAGTTCGGTTTCAAGTTCCACACTTTTCCTCGCTGCAAATTAATGAGAGAAGACTCGCGGTCACACGGGAAGACTTAAATCTCCATGCTGTGTTTGGGACAGAAACTTTGGGTAGGATTATGCTGTTCTTAAAGCCGAGGAGTGTTGCCTTTCACAATGAGCGGTTGTTGTGTTGATGTGGGGCGAAGACAGCTGGGTGCCAGTAGATATTCCTGGGAGAAGGATGTTTGTGTCGTCAGAACCAATTGTGAATATTTTCGTAGAGATGTTAATGAAGTGTTGACATTTGCAGATGAACACTTTTTGTATTTGTCCGAAGTGAAGGGAGCTTTGTTCCAGTATGGATGGGAGGGGGAGGGGGGCGGTGAATCATGCATGGGAAAGGAGAGAGAGAGGAAGTGTATGACCCATCAGGGTATTAAACATGACATGATGGCACCGACAGACACATTCCCTGCCCTCTTCGGCGTGGGAATGGTAGTCGTTTCCTCAAAGGTTTTCGTGGAAAGTAATTGAGCTAATGTGAAGGACTGCGCACCACTCTTGAGGGGTGATGACCTTGATGTGCTAGTAATAGGAGAAAGGAGGGACGGGCTGCGGAGATACGAGTACGGGGTAAAGAGGAAGAAGTGATGAGTGGGTAGGAAGGGAAGGAGGAGTTGGAAAGGTAGGATGATAATCTACTCATTCTAATGGACATAACGAACTGTCAGAAATTGTAAATCTGATAATTCTGATAATAACAGCCTTCAGCCTCATCGGTCTCATACACATACACACACACCACACACACACACACACACACACACACACACACACACACACACACACACACACACACATTTATGTAAGTATTTTAACTGGGTACTTAAAGTCTTACCATACAATCACATCTCCCATCAAAAGAATATATATTTCTTTATTCTAAAATACTAGATTCCCCTGCGGTGTGTCGACGGCTACTGTCCTGTAACTGATTCATTCCTCACACGTAGAAGACACATGAAGACTTAAAGTGTATTTACGCATTTCAGTCTTCGATGATAAAATAATTATCTTTGGGAAGCTACATAAAAGGAAACGTTAGTGTATTTCGGAAAACAGCAACAACAACAATCACATATAAATAAGAAGCTTCTGCTATTTCAGATGTTGACGGAAGAAGGCACGTTTTTTATTCTTGTACAGCAGGAGGCACCACTTACGCAACTGCAACTGGCTCATGACATTCATAATTTCATGTAGATTGTTACCAATTGCGACGCTGCTGAGTACATGAACTTCCCTCTCAGTAACACTCAACCACACAAACAAACACGCGTACAATATACATACAAACTATAACACACACACACACACACACACACACACACACACACACACACACACACACACACACAGAGGCTCTTTTGTATCACTTGGCAAGGCGGTGTAGTATGTACGTATGTGCATGTCCTTACATCATGTTGCTATTTTCATCTTCCTCCGCTGTCTTCACGAGCGTCGGTGGGTCGGGCGCGTTTCCTGGGAGGCGCTGCTTTGATTCTCCTCCGTGGCGTTCCTTTTAGCCTCTCGGTGGTACTTTTCCCCTCCCCGAGTACTGCTGAAGGGGCCCGCCGGGACTCTTCTAGCGGGAGTTAGTTAGTGGGTTAATTGGGGCTGCAGCAACGGGCCAGTGATGAACGGTGTGGGTCGAGTCCGGGAGGGGATGTATGTGTGAGTGTTTTTGGGTTCTGTGGCAATTGTATGTGTGTGTGTGTGGGGGGGGGAGATGCGTGTCATAATGTATGAAGTGCTCTGTTATGTGATGGCGATAATAAAAATGATAATAATAATAATAATAATAATAATAATAATAATAATAATAATAATAATAATAATAATAGTAATAATAATAATAATAATAATAATAATAATAATAATAATAGCGGCTGTGGTGATTGTCTTAATAATAATAATAATAGTAATAATAATAATAATAATAATAATAGTAATAATGATAAATAATAACAGTGATAATAATAATTATAAATGGTTTGCTTTAAAATATTGAATTAGCTTGACAATATACATGTTAATTTTATAAAATAACTGTGTGTGTGTGTGTGTGTGTGTGTGTGTGTGTGTGTGTGTGTGTGTGATAGGTGGTAACACAATTGCAATTATTTTTGTCATCTCTTTCCTCTCTCACAAATCATCAGCACTTTATTGGTTAACATTTCATATGTATCATATTTTCTCCGCTTCTCGTAGCTCCGCCAGCCCCGGATTATCCAGTTCATCGGAGCGTGTTCCTCTAGGGGCAAATAATCATTGTTTTATTTTTCCTTTTTTCATGATTTTGAGTTCTCTCCCCTCGTTGCTTGCGGCGGTACATGTGGGGCAGGGCAAAGCAGTGTGGGGCGGGGCGGGGCGGGGCGGGGCAGAAAGGAAAGCAGGGAGGGGAAAGATGATCGGAAATACTGTCATTAATTTATTGCTATTAGTTTTATTCTAGTCGTCTGTATTCTGTAACATACGACATGGCATACTCTGCTGAAGCCAAGCCCTCCGGTGGAAAAAAAGTATACACTTTTAATAAATATATTGCTGCACTATAAGTTACGTCAGACAAAATGGCGGAAAAATGGAATGAGTTACGTAGTGCATATACAATAGTAAGACTAAGTTATCGCGAATTAGCTTATCGATAATAATGTATTACTGCAGATACAAGTGTACAGGTTACGGTAGATTGTCTGACATAACAGCACTGTGCTGTTATGTCCTCTCATTGTACAATGTTAGAAATCTCAGAGTGGTGGATGAATGGAATAGACTCAGTAATCAAGTTGTTAGTACTGAGTCATAAGGGAACTTTAACAGAAGATTAGACAAATTTATGGATGAGGATGATAGATGGAAACAGGTAGGTAAGTTTCACGTGTAGACCTGACGACTTCTTGCAGCTCCCCTTATTTTCTTGTATTCTTATGTAATGTATTCGTTTGGTTATTGAAAGTAAAAAGACATGATATAAAGTGATAATAGTGGTGGTGGTGGACGTTATTATTTTTTTCTGCTCGTGTTTCTAATGCGTGTCTTTATTACGCTGTGGAGAATTTTCCTTACTTTAGATCCATCACACAATACTCTTTTGAAAGTATGGTACAGTATTGTGGACGAATCAAATTAATGTTGCTCCCTCTTGTGTTGCGAGTGTGTTGTACTACACTGTAAACATTATTCTGGCGTATAAAAGAATTCTTAAACACAAATACATATATAGTAAAGAACAAAACAAACAAAAAACGTGGTGAAATTTTAATATATTCGTAGTTTTGAAATGAGGAAGGATGAGAGAGGAAAGAGGGATGGGCAGATAGAGAGAGAGAGAGAGAGAGAGAGAGAGAGAGAGAGAGAGAGAGAGAGAGAGAGAGAGAGAGGATTTGGATTATATTTTCTACTCAGTGGCTCCATCTGGCTCACTCGTTCTGTAACCTAACCTGCGGCGAGGCGGTGGCGAGGACTGGTGATGGGTGAGGAGTGGGCGAGAGGATGAAATGAGCAAGTGGATAGGTAGGAGGAATAGAAGGAGAGACGAGAGCCTGCGATAGAGAGGAAGAAGGGGTGAGGGAGTAAGCTACATGTATGTGATAGTGTCTTGAAATCTCAAACGCAAAATCTCGACGAAGTTTTGCGAATCCACAGCTTTTCTCATGTCATTTCATGGTGTACTCTTAAATCGTCCATATTTTCTTTTACTTATACTGCATCTAACAGGGTATAGTGGCAATTACTGGCATTTTCAAAGGTGAATGCTTGAATCTAGTGATAGCTCAACACTAATACTCCCTCATTAATGCTAAAAAACATCCTTGAGAACTCGACTCATCTCTGTGGCCTTTTGAAAGATGAGAGAAGACATCGTTCAAGTAAATAAGCCAATGAATAGAAGGGCAGGCAGGAGGAGAGGTAACTGGGATGAACTAAGGATGTTTGGGTCTCGATGAGGGGCCGTGTATGGGTAGGAAAGAGTAGGACTTGGAAGGCGTGACGAGAAGAGGCAACTGGGATGTAGGAGTGTAGGGGGCCTGAATGTAGGGGCGATACATGACTATGGAAGAGAAAGGAACGGAAGGTTTGAGAATGAGATTGATGTAGGAGTGTATTGGTCTGAATGTAGGGGACGTATATGGCTAGGAACGAGAAAGGGATGGAAGGTTTGAGAAGGAGAGGGATGTAGGAGTGTAAAGAGCTGAATGTAGGGGCGGTGTATGGCTAGGAGAGAGGAAGGCAGGGCTCGAGGGCGGCCGAGGTAGATTATCGGCAGAACCGTGAGGGGAAAAATGGAATGATGGTGAAGTGATATGGAAAATCTGATAGTGCGAGTGACGAAATAGTTTTGACTTTTCAATCTTTTCCTCTTCACTCCTAGTACCCTCTCCTCCCCCTCCCTCCCCTCCCTCCTGTCTCCCCTTCCTCCTCTACCTCCCGCTACAGAAAAAAAAGTAAAAAAAAAAAGGAGAGAGAGAGAGAGAGAGAGAGAGAGAGAGAGAGAGAGAGAGAGAGAGAGAGAGAGAGAGAGAGAGAGAGAGAGAGAGAGAGAGAGAGCGTATGAAATCTGTAATAAATGTATAATATTTTTACGTCTGACAGCACGAGTTTATTGATCTTTTTATTGCGCTGTACGTTGTGATTTTGTTCATTTTTTACTCTAACAAAAGTAATAAAACTAATAACGTCCAATAGAGACCTGGGAGAGAGAGAGAGAGAGAGAGAGAGAGAGAGAGAGAGAGAGAGAGAGAGAGAGAGAGAGAGAGAGAGAGCAAAATAGAAAGTGATACGAGTAATACATTTGAAACGCCACACAGGAGAGCAAAGAGAGAGAGAGAGAGAGAGAGAGAGAGAGAGAGAGAGAGAGAGAGAGAGAGAGAGAGAGAGAGAGAGAGAGAGAGAGAGAGAGAGAGAGAATAGAAGAGAAAGCGGATACAAATAATATTAAATAACAACAAATTTTTATTCCCTAACTATAATTTCTATCTAATTACACTACACTGATTACAATATGAGAGAGAGAGAGAGAGAGAGAGAGAGAGAGAGAGAGAGAGAGAGAGAGAGAGAGAGAGAGAGAGAGAGAGAGAGAGAGGTATCAGTCAGGCAGGTGTAGTGTACATGGGTAGCTGCTGAGTGGATGAACCTGCGTGGGAATAGTACTTTCAGGTAGATCACGTGAAAATAGCTCCATAAACACACACCTGGTGGAGTTAGTGGAGCGTGAGGGGCGTGGGCAGGTGTGGAGGCTCTGGTGGTTGGGGCGGAGCGGACTTTGGGCGGGAGGAAGAGGAGGAAGAGGAAGAGGAGGATGCTGCTGCTCTCCAGAACTAACACCGCGAATGATAGGAAGGAAAAACATGCTTGGTTGTCTTGACTTTACGTGGAGGCGATGAAGAGATCCGTTTTCTGTGAGGGAAGGAGTATGTGGCGGGGTGGTGGAGTGGTGTGGTGGGGTGGTGGAGTGGTGTGTTGGAGGGGTGGTGTTGTTTCACGGTAGCGGCTGATAAAGAGTACTGTTTTCCTCTCTTGGCACCGGTGTTAGGTGAGAATATGCACCACTTTTATTATTGCTACTGCTGCGACTACTACTGCTACTGCTGCTACTACTACTACTACTATCTCTTCATCTTATTTCCGTCTTGTCATCTATTTTTTTTATCGTCTTATTTCTAGTTTTCCTCTTTTTCGACATCTTTATGTGATATTTTCATATTTTTCCTATTTACTTGTTATTAGTGTTTACCTGTATATACCCTTCTCCTGCTTTATCAATTACTGATTTTGCATCTTCGTTCCTCCTCTTCCCACAACGTTCTCGTTTTCTTCTCTTATCAACCTGTTCTTTATCTTTTCACATACCTTATTCATAGTTTTATCTGTTTTTTCCTTTGTCTTTCCTGTAACTTTATCTTTTTTAATCTTTCCCATTTATGTACCTCTTTTAAGCCATACTCGTATCATTCACTTATCCTCCAATATTATCGTTTCATCACTCACTTTCCTTATATTATCTTCTATTATCGTACTCTCTCTCATTTTCCTTCCCCCACGCACTGCTCAGGACAATCTCCAGGACGCGGTCTCTCACACCTGTGGCCGAGGGCTGGGTGAGGCCGCTCCTGGCACCACCGGCCTCTCCACATTCTTGGCACCTCCACCCCACTCGCCTCCAACCCCCTCACGCCGCCCCCACCACTGTCCAGCCTTCGTGCGTCCTTCCCCTATCACCCACCAACTTGTATTTTCCAGGCTACATTCCATCTTCACTCCTCCTCCACCTCAGTATTCTTCATTCATCTCCTGCCCTCCACTTCAGTCTGACCACGGGGAAGTAAATTGGCCACGACTGAGTTGGGAAGTTCACGCACTAATGTTATGTAAGTGGTAATGGTGATGATAGTGGTGGTGGTGGACGTCATTATTTTTCTCTGCTCGTGTTTCTAATGTGTGTTTATCATGGGGTGTGTTGCGCACTAATTTGAGGTTTAATGTTCCTTTCTCTCTCTCTCTCTCTCTCTCTCTCTCTCTCTCTCTCTCTCTCTCTCTCTCTCTCTCTGTGTGTGTGTGTGTGTGTGTGTGTGTCTGTCTGTCTGTCTGTCTGTCTGTCTGTCTGTCTGTCTGTCTGTCTGTCTGTCTGTCTGTCTGTCTGTCTGTCTGTCTGTCTGTCTGTCTGTCTGTCTGTCTGTCTGTCTGTCTCTCTCTCTCTCTCTCTCTCTCTCTCTCTCTCTCTCTCTCTCTCTCTCTCTCTCTCTCTCTCTCTCTCTCTCTCTCTCTCTCTCTCTCTCTCTCTCTCTCCTTTTCCTTGTATGAAGAATGCTAATTTTTTTTTCTTCACATCAGTCACACTTCTTACTCAGTTTAGTCACGTAGTGTATGATTCTTCATTTTTTTTTTATGTATCTTGCATGTTTTCATTTTTTAGTACGCATATTTATCTCCTTGACAGAATGCTAATCATACTACAATTTTTTTTTCTTTCCCTACGGAGTCTATTCTGTGATCAAGACCGGGATGTTTATTTACCCCTGTCACTCCTGTCTCTCTCTCCCTTCTGCTGCTCCCTCCTCCTTCCTCCCCCTCACCATCACGACCACATGCCCTCACCCCCTCCTTTTCTCTTTCACTGCTGTCCCTATCCAGCTCCCTAACCATCTCCCCTTCATAGATAACGTTCCTTCACATCTTCCCTTCCTCCATCTCGCTGCCCTATCCAACCACCTCTTCCGCCTTCAAATATTCAGCACTTCCTCAATCCTCTGCTGAGTTGTCAAGACCATTTTATACATTTCACGCACTGTGGTTTATTTTTTCAGGTCCCTTTTACTGTTTACTGCCTCCGAGCGTCACCCACTCTTGCATGACCTTCGCCTTCATTATCTTACGCGTCTTAAATTAGGATTAGGAGATTTATTCTTAAAAGCTTCCGTCTCTTATCTCGACTACTTTCAACAGACTGTAGTGAAAGATGTGGTTTTCAAGGGTGTTTTCTTAATATGAGGGAAATTTTAACAAGGATTCTGTATCATAATGAAGAAAAGTGCTCATGAAAATACGAAAAATAATCTGTAGCCTTAGGAAAGTGTAATGATTAGAGGACAAGGTCTTTAAGAATAATTCATTAGGTAGTCCAGCTGATCACAAAAGGCATCTTAAACGTTTCACTGTTTCAATTACTTTATGCAGGCTCTAGTAAGTGTTTTTGTGGTTTTCAGGGATACTTTCGTGATTCTAGTAATAGCTTAACTAAAATTATGCATCCTAAGTGAGAAAACACCCACGAGTATCCGACCTATCATCTCTGTGGTGTTTTAAAATAGCTCTTATGTGAGATTAAAGCCTTTCAGAGTAGGGACCAAAAGAGCCTCTATAGTTTGTAATTTGTGTTCTATTGTGCTTCACTTCCCACCTGAACATTTCTATTAAGATACTCATATTCTGTTCACTCTACATATCAGTCTCCCTTCCCTTCCACCCTCTCACCAATAGCAATAACTGACTCCTCTTCCCTCAGTCAGTCCCCTCTCTGTCTTGTATCTCAGTTTGCAAAGACCACAGCGGCGTCCTTTGAAGAGACACGGAAGCGACACTTCTCGTCACTTCCACCAAAGCATGTGTGTGTGTGTGTGTGTGTGTGTGTGTGTGTGTGTGTGTGTGTGTGTGTGTGTGTGGCATATGGCATTATTTTTCTATGTCATTTGCATCCACGTGCTTCCCTGTTCCTTGCTACGTACTGTTTTCCTGCCTCGATCTTCCCTTTTCTCTTCATCTATATTGCCCTCCCCTCTCCCTCCCTGTCCCTCTCCCTCCAACTCCCTTACATCATGGCTTCCTCTGCTCTCTCTCTCTCTCTCTCTCTCTCTCTCTCTCTCTCTCTCTCTCTCTCTCTCTCTCTCTCTCTCTCTCCCTCGCATATTTTGTCACATCTAACGTTTGCAGAATATTCGCTTGTTCTGCATTTCTCTCTCTCTCTCTCTCTCTCTCTCTCTCTCTCTCTCTCTCTCTCTCTCTCTCTCTCTCTCTCTCTCTCTCTCTACCATTTTCTCGTTTTCGTTTCTGACTTTTCGTTGTTTCTTTTACTTTTTCCGTTTCACTTTGCTTGATTATTGTTGTTGTTGTTGTTGTTGTTGTTGTTGTTGTTGTTATCATTATTATTTCTTATTCTTGTTCTTTTCTTGTTCTTATCCTTGTTCTTTTTGTTCTTGTTGTTGTTGTTGTTCTTGTTCTTATTATTATCACGACCACCACCACCGCCACTACCACCAGTACAATCTTGGCTTTCTGGTCCATTTTCTTTTCTTGTTGAGCTTGTTTTGCGTTTCCTTCCCAGCAGCGTGAACACCATGAGAAATGCACCGTCTTGTCATCACGGGGCGGCATATTCACTAGCCAGCGGTTCGGCCTTGAGAGAGAGAGAGAGAGAGAGAGAGAGAGAGAGAGAGAGGGAGGGAGGTAAGCGATCCATCCTCATTTAGCTCCTTTTGTTTTGTATTCCGACTATAGTTCCTTATACGCTATCTACCTGAAGCTCCCTGGCTCGCTCACTCGCTCACTCACCAGCTCGTATACTCGCTCATTCGTTCATTCACTAGCTCGCTTCTTCGGTTCATTGCTCTTAAACTCACCTATTTATTAGTTTATTTGCTCGCTCGCTCGCTCAGACGTTCATTCATTCGGTAGTTCACTCGTTCGGCACGTGGGTTCAGTTTTCTCGTTTCGAAGCTTCGTTATTAGTCTGGTTTGCTCGCGTGTTGAAGCTAGAGAGAGAGAGAGAGAAAGAGAGAGAGAGAGGTGTTGAGGTATGCTAGGTGGCAGGAATGTGTTACGTGAAAGTAGTCTTGGTGGTGGTGATGGTGGTGGTAGTGGCGACGGCGGCGGCGGTGAAGGTGGGCGTAACAGATAGTGGACTGCGGGCGTAGGCGTGAGGGGTGCACCAATAAAGGGCAAAGGGCTGAGTGTTGAGGTGGTAGTGGAGATGTCTTGCTAATAGTGATGTGTTTGTGGTGAGGTATAACTGAGAGAGAGAGAGAGAGAGAGAGAGAGAGAGAGAGAGAGAGAGAGAGAGAGAGAGAGAGAGAGACTATAATTCCTCTCCCACACACACCTCGGCGAAAATAATAGCGAGAGAGAGAGAGAGAGAGAGAGAGAGAGAGAGAGAGAGAGAGAGAGAGAGAGAGAGAGAGAGAGATAAACAAAGAAATACTCATACACATACTACCATTGCTAGTTCCCCTTCTCGTAACAAACCACTAACATCACCTAACCTAACCTCAGTTCTCTTTACCTAACCTAAACTAAGGTATCCTAACCTAACCTTACCAGACCTAACCTAACCTAACCTAACCTAACCTAACCTAACCTAACCTAAACTAAGGTATCCTAACCTAACCTTACCAGACCTAACCTAACCTAACCTAACCTTCACTTAACTTAATTTCTCACCTAATCTCATTCCATTTAACAGGACATCAATAACCTAACCTAACCTAATCTACTTAATGTTCACCTGACCTAATCTAACATAACCTTAACCCAAGACATCTACACCCTAACCTAACCTAATTTTCATCTAACGTAATCTAACCTAACATAACCAAAAACATCGACAAGACAACCTAACCTAACCTAACCTACCTCAGAATCACGTAACGAACTTAGCTTTCCTTTCCTCTTTATCATCGCGGGGTATGATGTCACTTTTAACCTGGGAGACGGAGAGAGCAGGGAGAGGAGTAGTGCCGGGAGAGCTGGGTGCCGTGCCGTGCCGTGCCGAAAGCTCTTTTGTGTGGCGGCAGTTGGCACTCCTTCAAGTGGGTGCCAGCAAGGTCGCTCAGATAAGAGTGCCAAGTGTGTTAGAGTTGCTCATTGCCTCTTCCCAGCTGTGTGGATGCCGCCGCCGCCGCCACCACCACCACCACCACCACCACCACCACCACCACCACCACCACCACCACCGCTGCCATACATGAGAGAGAGAGAGAGAGAGAGAGAGAGAGAGAGAGAGAGAGAGAGAGAGAGAGAGAGAGAGAGAGAGAGAGACTGTCGTGACCTACATGTGCGTGTTTACCAAGGAGACAAATGCGGGTGGTAGGGTTTACACCAAGTCCGCCTCGTGTTCAATGTAAACTGCGTGTACTACCTGTGTTTTTGTGAGGCTGCTGGGGAAGGGACGGGGGTCACAAGGGAACGTAGATGAGGAACAAGCGGTACCAGACCAGTTGGGGCTTAGGTTTGAGTGAAGGAAACTACTGCCCTTTCTCTCTCTCTCTCTCTCTCTCTCTCTCTCTCTCTCTCTCTCTCTCTCTCTCTCTCTCTCTCTCTCTCCTGTAGTTAGCATTCCTTCCTCTCTTACTCTTAGGAAATCAGTGTTTTTCTCTCTCCCCATCTCATTCATGGTCTTACACACATTACCCCCCAAGAAAAGTACTCATCTCCCTTCCTATTGCCCTAGAATTCCCTTTCCCTTCCTCTCACCTCACCATTCCCTCTCCCATCACCTTAATACTACTCTCACACCAACATTTCCTTCATTCTAGTTGCATTATTTTGTTTCTCTCTCTCCAGCATTAATTCCCCTCTCCCTCCAGCATCCCTCTCACTTCAGCATTCCCTCCCTCTCATTCTAATATTACCTCCCTCTCACTCCCTCCTTACTTTCTCTCTCTCTCTCTCTCTCATTCCAAAGACAAAAAAGTGGAATTTAAGGAAGAGTGAAGAAAGAAAGGAAGATAAAGGGAAGGGAAGGAGGAAAATAAAGAAGAGAAGAAAATAATAACATACATAAAGAAGTAAAGAATGAAAAGGAAAGGTAAAGATGGAAGAGACTAAAGAAAAGAGAAGATAAATAAATCAAAGGAGAAAAATGAAGGAGAGGAGAGAACAAAAGAATAAGATAGAGGAATAAAAATAATAAAACAGAGAGAGTAGAATAGAGAACAAAAAAGAGAAGAGAAGGAAAAGAGAGGACTAGAGAACAACGAAAAAGAAAAAAAGAGATGAGATAAAGAAGGCAGAATAAAGGAGAGATAGGAGACACAAACTACCCCTTTCTCTCTTTCTTTCCATCTCTCTCTCTCTCTCTCTCTCTCTCTCTCTCTCTCTCTCTCTCTCTCTCTCTCTTTGAGGTGCACAAGGCAAACAGTTCCCCGTGTTCTGAGCGGCGCGGCGCCCGGAGGAAAGACACGCCTCTCGTTTTCTATGACGTGAAAAGAGTGTTGTAGTACGTAGGCTTCCTCTTACACCGCAGAAAGGTCATTCACACTCCTTTCTCTTTTTTGTTTCAAGATGCTTGCGCCTCTTCCTTATTCATCTGGCAGCACGTCTGAGAGAGAGAGAGAGAGAGAGAGAGAGAGAGAGAGAGAGAGAGAGAGAGAGAGAGAGAGAGAGAGAGAGAGAGAGAGAGAGAGAGAGAGAGAGAGAGAGAGAGAGATAAGTCGCTTACGAAAAGTATACAACATGAGAAAGGAACCTTAGAAATTAAGAGGAAGTAAAAGAGAAGAAATAATAATAATATGATGATGATGATGATGATGATGATGATGATAATAGAAAAGAAAAGGAAGATAAGAAGAAGAAGAAGAAGCAGAAGAAATGGAAGAAGAAAAAGAAGTTAATGATAATAATAATAATAATGATAATAATAATAATAATAATAATAATAATAATAATAATAATAATAATAATAATAATAATAATGAGAAGAAGAAAAGAAGAAGATAATGATGATGATGAAGAAGAGATAAAAAAAAGGGAGAGAGAGAGAGAGAGAGAGAGAGAGAGAGAGAGAGAGAGAGAGAGAGAGAGAGAGAGAGAGAGAGAGAGAGGGGGGGAAGAGTAATGATTTAGAGGATGGGAAGAAGGAAACTTTTCTCATTCCCTTGTTGCTGAAGAAATTGTTGTGTACTAACCTAATACTAGCGATGGGTGGGAGGAGAGGGGAGGGAGGGAACTGGGTGAGGGGAAGGGAAAGGGGCGACGAGGGGAGACGAAGGCAGGGTGCATATGGGTCAGAAGGAGAGGACAAGTCTATACAAAAAAAAAAAAAAAAAAATGGAAGGGGAAAATGTGTGTGGAAGGAAATAGATGGAAATAAGAGGAAAAAATGATAATATGAGGTAAAATATGGATGGAAAGAATGGGAATGGAAGGAAAGGAAAGTGAAGGAAAGGGGAATCTAGGATCATGGTCAGGGAAATGAAGTGCGTAGGAAAAAAGGAAAAGTATATGGGAAAAGTGAAGGAAAGTATAAGGAAAAGAAAAAAAAAGCTGGGGAAGAGAAAAAAATAGGGAAACGTTGAAAGGAAGAACAAACTAACATGAGAAAGATAGAGAAATGGAGAACAATTCTTTTTAAGGATCAAAGCAAGGGGGAAACGTGAAGGTGAAAGAAAAGGAAACCCACTCGATGAAGGAAACGGAACAGATCAAACAAAATGGATATGTGGAAAATTAAATTACTTGTGATATTTGAAAGGACTAAACCCTTCCTTTTTCTTTTTTACCAGTGAATTTAAATTGTGAATATATCTAAAATCAACAACAACAACAACAACAACAACAACAGCAACAGCAACAGCAACAACAATAACAACAAGAACAACAACAACAACTAATATTTCGATCTCCAAGTACCTACAAAAACATACTTGAATAAGCCGAGATGAAAAAAAAAAAAAGGTTAAGATTTTGATCAGTAATATACAGAATATACAATAACAAGCCTAGAATATAACACAGATATACCTGAACAAGCCTGTATCGTAACAGATTTACCGGAAGAAACCTCGTTTATAACAAATCTACCTGTGGAAACG
>NC_087158.1:23147039-23159539 GCF_035594125.1 Scylla paramamosain
AGTAATGTTTTTCTCTTCTTTTCTAACATTTTTAAAATTGTTTTTCCGGTAATTTGTTCCCTCTGTGTAATTTTCTGTATTCCTCCAGTAATGTTTTTTTCGATCTCTTTTCTATCTTTTCTTTGTTTACTGTTGGAATGACATTTTTCCCTTTAATTCTTCATATTGTAATGTTAGTGTCACTCATCGTAATGAAAGTAATAACCTGACTGTATAATCACCAACAAACAAATATAGGCACAGCTGTTAGAAGCGTTAAGTATTTTTTATAAAGAACACAAATGATTCGAAACCTTGGTCTGGCAAACGCTGCATGGACGTCACCACTGAGCCATGAGCGATCGTCGATGACCTAGAGGGAAACATGGCGTGTTTGTCTTTGTCGCTTCACTCTTGCACCAATACTCATCTTTTGTGAGGAGGGAGACTTCCAGTGACTTTCAGTGACTTCTAGTGTCTTTTTCTCACTTTCTCTTTCATCATCTTACTTCTCTTTCATTATTGCCTCGAGCTGTCTCCACAATGTATATATATATATATTTTTTTTTGTTTTCTCATTTAGTATTTTTTTTTTTTTTTTTTTTTTTTTTTTTAGCTATGTTGTATAAAGTGATGCTACGTTTTCCATGAAACTTCATACACATGCAGCAGATTGTTTTTCTATTTCTCTTTTATTTTCATGGGAGTTTCATGGCTTCCTTTTTTCGCGTGACTTTCTACAATCAAACGTTACCACTTTTCCTAGTTCTTCATGTCAAAGAAGCTCACTGTTTTGTTTCTTTTTCGTTATCTTCCCAGAGTTTTGCCCTCCTCCCTTTTTTTTTCTTTTTTTATTCTGTTATAATCCTTGATTCCAACTTTTCGTGTTTCGTCATATCCAGAGTTCATTGCTATCTTCATGCTTGGGAAGTTATTACAGCTATACTTCTCTTCTTATTTTTGTTGATGAGTTGGGGCAAATGTTTTGAGAGTGCTTCTGTTTCACAAGCTGTTGTTCGTTTTTTTGTTTGTTGTTGTTGTTGCCGTTGTTGTTGTTGAGTTCTGACAAGTGTTTCCCAGTTTCATAATGTCAACAGTACGTGACTTTCATCTATTCAGTTTAAAAGTCGTCTTTCTCTTTTTGTAAATGGTGCGTTTCATAATAATGCGAAACTGTACAAGAAGATGTGTATGTACAAACATTTTTATCATTCATCACATACCGTCGTTCTTTCTTCAAAAAAAAAAAAAAAAAAAAAAAAATTCCTAACGTTTTCATACCAAAATGTTTTTAAGTCAAAAATATTTTTATTCCCACAAATTATGTAAAACGTGATATTGGAGTGTATATGTTCAAATAATTTCCCGTGGCATGATATAATTTATTAATCTCGTTATTTTTATTTCTATATTTTATTTTATTTTATACATCCCTGGTACCGGAAAATATTGCGAGCTACATGTCGAGCCGAAAAGTCGAATATCATGCAGGTTCCGTATCGCGTGTGGCTGTGCACGATGGTCTGAGTCCCGGCGGTGCGCGGTCCCTGGCAGGCCGACCGTCACTCCGCCTCACGCTGCTCCCCTCCTGGTCTCGCTTTAACCCAATGTGAAGCGGGTCTCTAGGCGGGGATGCTGGGAGTGGCGACTGAGTGACCTGCACCCTGATGTTGCTCTCCACTTGTTGTTTGTGCCATTCCTTGCGTTATCAAATGTCACGTGACGCTTCTATTGCTTGTTATCTTTTATTCTTCTATTTCCTTGCTAGAAACTGTGTACAAATGAGTTTATGGTCTTTTGTTTTGTTTAATGTGTGAAAGAGGTTGGTCAGAAGCTGCAAAAGTAAAATATATGAGTAATCCATCTCATTTTCACTCCCCAAATACTGATAACCTTGTCTTTCCTTTTTTCATTTCCTCGCGATAAACTGTGCAGAGCTGAGTTTGTCTATTTTTCTATTTAATGTATGAAACAGATTGGCCAAGAGCTACAAAAGTAAAATATGATCCGTTTAACTATCACTCTTCAAAAAACTAAGTATCTTACCTTTGCTTCTATTTCTTATTGAGAAACTGTGCAGGGCTGAGTTTATTGTCTGTTTCTCTATTTAATGTGTGAAACAGGTTGGCCAAGAGCTACAAAAGTGAATTATAATCCATTTAATTGTTTCTCTCCAAAAACTGAGTAAGAAAAGCTTCCAGTTAAGTTGGTAAGTTTAGTTCCGGGTTGTTTTGATACTCTCATAAAACAGTTCGAGCCAAAAGACGTTGGAAAAGAAGCAGAGAAAGAAGCAGAGAGTTTCAGTCTATCGCATAACCTGACGCTTGCTTTATTGCTTTATTTGTTTATAATCTCTCCGGTTTCCACGCGAGACACAAAAACGGTACAGCACGAAGTTTATTGTCTGCTGTAACTTAGACATCACACACGTATAGGACAGGTGTAGGAGAGCTTCGGTAGGATGAGGCTAGTTTAGGTTAGGTAAGGTTAATTTGGGTTAGGTTAGGTTAATCACGAGCGCACTGCAAGTTATATGAGCGCATTGTAAGTTAAATGCTTCTCTTAACCTTCCTCAATCAGTATTCTTGTACATGAAAGGTTCTTAGATTATGTTGAGTTAAGTTTCGTAATATTCATAATTATAAGACAAACATGATAGTGCTTAACATTCTCTTGGCTGTCGTTTCTCTTCCAGGCTATCCCATCAAAGCCTTTAATCTTATATCTTTTATGTCTTTCTAGTTCTCGGTCTACCCTTCATTCCTTACTTTAAGTCCGATGTCTGTTGTAAGTTTGGCGCTTTAGCCTAACTGATAAAATCTTTAATTCATCGTTATTTCAAAGTGTTCATGTCAGACCACAACATTATCCACTCTGCGCTAAATATTTTACCCGTTTCTCCTTACTGGAGGGGGAAGAAGTGAGGGCGGCGCTGTGATATGCTAGGGTGAGAAGAGAACTGTGCATCATTCAGTATTTAGTTTCATGTTCTTAATCGCTTCATCGTCTTCCCTCCCCTAGTTTGAACAAGTCATAGAGGAAGTCTTAAGGATTTCTCAAGGCGTTTTGATGATTCCAGTGACAGCTTAACAAGGATTGTACATCATTAATAGGAAAAGCACCAATGAAAACCTGTCTTACCATCTCTGTGGCCTTTGAGAATAGTCCTTATGAGAGAAAGCGTTTAAGAACACAAGCTTTAGTCATGTTAGAACCTCTCCACGCTGTTCGCCCTCATAGCTTCCCTCTTCCACCGCGCCATTGTAGTTCCGGGTAGACGAAGAGTAAAGAAGCGATGGAAGCGAAATTATGATAATGATTATACGTAATGATGATTGATATGCTAACATGGCTCCCATTTTGACCGTAATAAAACACGTAACTGGAGCTGGAAAGAATGAATACACGTGAATATGATTAGCTAATTAATACCAAGTTTGCAAAGAGGGGAAGAAGATAAAAGGGAGGGGAACATGAAGAATCAGATCAAGATGAGAAGGAGGAGGAGAAGGAGGAGGAGGAGGAGGAGGAGGAGCAGCAGCAGGAAGAGGAAGAGAAAGAGGAGTAATAAGAACAAAGGGAATTATTGATAAAGTGATGATAGGAAGATTAAAGGACAAAAAAAGAAGACAAGGGCGAAGAAAAGTGTAACAAGTGATCATCGTGTTTGACAAATTACACAAAGCAGCGTTTTTTAAGATATCATTATACATAAATGCATTACTTAATTGAGAGAGAGAGAGAGAGAGAGAGAGAGAGAGAGAGAGAGAGAGAGAGAGAGAGAGAGAGAGAGAGAGAGAGAGAGAGAGAGAGAGAGAGAGAGAGAGAGAGAGAGAGAGAGAGAGAGAGAGCTACCTCGAAGGAAAGAGAGAAAGAGAGCGTTACCTCGTTCCAGCACTATTTTCCTACTCACCTGTCACCTTTCCCATGTTCTTATCCCAGGAGACCTTGCCGGCGCTACCTGAGGGAGGCGTGTTTACCTTTCGTTCGTCTCACCTGTCCTTCATTAAGTTACCTATGGGGGCCGCCCCTTGTCAACACTACGGGACGGGAAGAAGGCCAGAGGGTGAGGGAAGGAGGGAGTAAGACTGGGGAATGGATTAGAGAGCTGAAGAAAGCCCCAGGAAGATAAGGAGAAAGAGACGCTGAAAAGGAGGTGGGAGAGGAGGGGGAGAAGGAGTAGGAGGAGGAGGAGGAAAAGGAGAAGGAGGAGGTGGAAGAAGGAGGCGGATAGAAGATAAATTGTAAGAAACGGGGTATGTAAGAAGGATGGGAAGAAAGATGGTGCTAAAAATGGAGGTGGAGAGAAGGTGGAGGAGGAAGAAAAAAAGTAAGATGAAATGGAGGTGGAGAAGAGAAGATGGAAGAACACACACACACACACACACACACACACACACACACACACACACACACACAATTTTGATGGTCAGTAAAAAAGTAATCATGAACAACGTGAAGTAACTCTGCGGATTCTTGTCTTCACATTTCACAAACCACTCTTGTATTCCCTTTACTATGTTAAGATGCTGCGGAGGCGAGAGTGGAGGACAGAGGGAAGGAGGGAAGCTGGTGGAAGGGTGGAGGGGGACAGATGGGAATAGAGAGAGAGAGAGAGAGAGAGAGAGAGAGAGAGAGAGAGAGAGAGAGAGAGAGAGAGAGAGAGAGAGAGAGAGAGAGAGAGAGAGAGAGAGAGAGAGAGAGAGAGAGAGAGATGGACAGTAGGAGAGTGAAAATTTATAGATACACGTATAATATTTTTTTTAGTTATAAATTTAAGTAAGAAAATAAGTGATCAAATGTAACTCTCTCTCTCTCTCTCTCTCTCTCTCTCTCTCTCTCTCTCTCTCACTCTGATAAGTCTCGAGGGTTTGACAGTTTGAAGCAAATGTTTCGTCAGCATAATCTTTATCTTTCGTTCTTTCTTTCCCTCTCTTTCCTTCTTTCTATATTTATTTATTCATTTATTTATTTATCATTTTTTCTGTCTATTAATCTATCTATTTATCTATGTTTATTCTGTCTGTCTATGTATCTATCTATTTGCTTATCTGTTTATCTATCTATCTATCTGTCTTCTTCTTCTTCTTCTTCTTCTTCTTCTTCTTCTTCTTCTTCTTCTTTTTCTTTTTCTCTCTTCTTCCTTTTATATATATATATATATATATATATATATATATATATATATATATATATATATATATATATATATATATATATATATATATATATATACATAAAATTATTATTTATTTTGTTAACTCATTTTATTTATTTTGTTATTTCATTTTGCTGTCTGATTCTCGTATTTTCTGTCAGTCTTTTGTTTCTCTTCTTTGGTAAACTCATGTTTTTATGTCGCATTGTGTGTGTGTGTGTGTGTGTGTGTGTGTGTGTGTGTGTGTGTGTGTGTGTGTGTGATAAGAAAAAGGAAAAGACAACGAAGGAGGAGGAGGAGGAGGAGGAGGAAGAGGTAGGAGGAGGAAGAAAAGGAGGAGGAGGAGGAGGAGGGGAAGGAGGAGGAAGAGGAGGAGGAGAAGAAGAAAAAGGAAGAGGAGGGAGATGAGGAGGAGAAGAGAGAGAAAGAGGAGGATGATGATGAGGAGGAGGAGGAGGAGATGAAAACGAATAGGAAGGAAAAGAAGAAGAAGAAGAAGAAGAAGAAGAAGAAGAAGAAGAAGAAGAAGAAGAAGAAGAAGAGGAAGAAGAAGAAGAAGAAGAAAGAGAAGAAGAAGGAGAAGAAGAAGAAAAAGACCAAAAAGAAGAAGAGCAAAAGGAGGAGGAGGAGAAAGAGGAAGAGGAGGAGGAGGAGGAGGAGGAGGAGGAGGAGGAGGAGGAGGAGGAGGAGGAGGAGATAGAAGGAGGAGGAAGAAACGGAGAAGGAGGAGGAGTAAGAAAAAGAGTAGGAGGAGGAAGAGGAGAAGGAGGAGGAGAAGAAAAAGAGAAAGAAGAGAAGGAGGAAGAGAAGGAGGAGGAGGAGGAGGAGGAGGAGGAGGAGGAGGAGGAGGAGATAGAGAAGATAAGGCATGGAAGGTGAGCAGTTTCTTCCTTCAGGGTGTTCTCGGTAAATCTTCACAGATCCTTAATATGAGAGAGAGAGAGAGAGAGAGAGAGAGAGAGAGAGAGAGAGAGAGAGAGAGAGAGAGAGAGAGAGAGAGAGAGAGAGAGAGAGAGAGAGAGAGAGAGAGAGAGAGAGAGTTAGGCTTCAAGATTTTCAAGTCATTTTCTTTCAGTACTAAATAATGTTCATCTTAGTTTAGGGAGATGATGATGAATCTCTTCCTCCTCCTCCTCCTCCTCCTCCTTCTCCTCCTCTAAGTAAGTCTCCGACCTTTATTACATCACCATCCCAAACTCTCTCTCTCTCTCTCTCTCTCTCTCTCTCTCTCTCTCTCTCTCTCTCTCTCTCTCTCTCTCTCTCTCTCTCTCTCTCTCTCTCTCTCTCTCTCTCACATACATTTATCACTCTCATCATCTAAACTCTAAAGCCTCTCTTCCAACCTCCCATTCTCCCTCTCTGTCTTTCTTTTTCCCCATCACTTTTCCATCCCATTCCCTACTTTTCTTCGTATTTTAGTTTCCCCTATCTCCTTCTTCCTTCTCTATTTTTCTTTTCGTTTTAAACACTTTATTCGCTCTTTTCTGCTTCCCTTCTTCGTTTTCTTTTTTTCCCCTGTTTACTTTTCTCGCTATATACCGTCCTTGTCCTCTCTCTCTCTCTCTCTCTCTCTCTCTCTCTCTCTCTCTCTCTCTGGATTTCCTTTTCTTTCTTTATCTCACTAGTTTATATTCTCTATTCTCATTTGTTTATTTATAATTTGTTTTCGATTTCTTCTCTTGAATAATTTCCCGTTTTTTATTTGTTTTTTATTTTTCATGTATGTATTTTAAAATTTTTCATTACTCATGTTTTCGTTTTATATGATTAAATTTTATCTATTTCCTTATACATTTTTGCTTTGTTTCTGTGTCGGTTCTGTATTATGTTTTTTTTCTATGTTGATTTAATCTTTTATTTTTTTCATCTTTTCTTTCTCTTGTTTCGTGTTTCTTGAATAATATTTATATGGCTTTTACATATCTGTCTTTCTCTTGTCGCTCCATTCCTTGCAGCATTCGAGCTCTCCCCCTCCCTCCCTCCTCCTCCTCCTCCTCCTCCTCCTCCTCCTCCTCCTCCTCCTCCTCCTCCTCCTCCTCCTCCTCCTCCTCCTCCTCCTCCTCCTCCTCCTCCCCTTCCTCTTTCTCTTGCTCATCCTCTTTCTCCTCATCCTCCTCTTCCTCTCCCTCCGCATCCTCACCTTTACCCCTCAGCATTTTCCGCATTGTGAAGAATAATAAATATTCTATTGCAATTTTTCTCTTCCCTTTTCCCTTCCTTCCAGTTTTATTCCGCGGTTTTCACATTGTTCCCGGAAAATTTGCAACCGATTTCTACTCCCCCTTTTTTTTTTTTTTCCGCTCTCGCTTTGTTCCCTGTAAACTTTGCCCTATTTTTTTCTTTTTGGTTGACGTAGTATTCTCTGTTATTTGTTTTATTCTCTGTGGTATGTAGTAGTAGTAGTGGTGGTGGTGGTGGTGGTGGGGTGGTGGTGGTGGTGGTGGTGGTGGTGGTGGTGGTGGTAGTAGTAGTAGTAGTAGGAGCAGTAGCATTGGTTGTTGTTGCTGTTGTTGGTCCTCCTCTTCCTCCTCCTCCTCCTCCTCTTCCTCCTCCTCCTCCTCCTCCTTCTTCTTCTTCTTCTTCTTCTTCTTCTTCTTCTTCTTCTTCTTCTTCTTCTTCTTCTTCTTCTTCTTCTTCTTCTTCTTCTTCTTCTTCTTCTTCTTCTTCTTCTTCTTCATTTTTTTCCCATTTCATTCAATTTTTATTACTAGCTTCCCTCCAAGTCAAGTTAGCATCGATACGCGCTGATTGGTTGACTTAAATATCGTAATGGAACGGAGATTAACTGTGGGATCAGGATCTAATGGAGGACCAGAGAGAGAGAGAGAGAGAGAGAGAGAGAGAGAGAGAGAGAGAGAGAGAGAGAGAGAGAGAGAGAGAGAGAGAGAGAGAGAGAGTGGCATCAATATCAATTTTTATAACTGAACATTAATACGAATAAGTAAAAAAAAATCCTAAAATACTGAATTACATAACCAAATTATCTTGGAGATATTTTGGTCAGAGTAGAAACAGAAAGGAACACAAAGGTAGGACAAGCAGCAGCAGATATGTTGGTCCTTCCGGGGCGTTCGAGGAAGGGATATACTAAAGCGTACAGTGAGAAAAAATGGATAGCATAGATAAATTTAGAGGAGGATGAAGAGGAGGAGGTGAAGGAAGCGAGGAGGGAGGAAGAAGTGCAAGAGGAACAGAGAAGTGAAAAAAAAAATAGCATAGATGAATTAAGAGAAGAAGAAAGAGGAGGAGAAAGACGAGAAAGAAGAGGAAGAAGTAAAAAAAAATAAAGAAAAGAAAGCATAGACGAATTAAGAAAAGAAGAAAGAGGAAGAGATGTAGGAAGGAAAAAAATGTAAAAAAAAGTTTAACATAGATGAATTAAGAGAAGGATGAAGAGGAGAAGAACAAAGAAGAGGAAGAGGAGGAACAGAACAAGTACCGTACGTATGTAGAAACGATTTGGGCCGAGTACATGTTTCAGTTTAGTGTGCAGGTTAAATGAATGAATAGAATCCCCAAGCATCTCTTCTTTGTGAACCCCGGCGTGCCAAGTGCCTTAATGCTGCGGAGTATTCATGAAGAGGGAGCCTGGCGGGGAGGGTGGCGGGAGGGGAGAGCCTAAGATGGTGATGGTGGTAGTGGTAGTAGTGGTGATGGTGGTGGTGGTGCAGATACGTACAGGGGACAGAAAAGAAAAGAAGTGGAGTTGTAAAATAGGAAATGAAGGAGAAAATAAAGTGTTGAAAAATAGGAATGGTAAGAAATGGAAAAATGGAGGAAGAGGATTAGGAGTTGAAGGGAGAGGAGCTAATGGGAAAGGGTTAATGAAGATGAATGAAAGGAAGGTCGACTGAGACTAAGACAAGGTTTCGTTTTCTTAAAAGTTTCAGAGTTTTTTTTTCGAGTACTTTTCATAGTTTGTAGTGGAAGTTGCTGTGTACTGCAGTAGTGTTTTTTTTTATGATAGTTTAACAAATATTCTACATTGTCGGTAGTAAGGAACACTGATGAAAGCTTGTACAATCACCTGTGTAGCCTTTGAAATCGTTAAGAATAAGAAACAAGAGATCGTATTTCTAAACATTACATCCTCCTATTTCTTACATTTGTCAGGTTCTACTGGAAATTGTCTGCATTTCTTGGGTGTCTTTAATTGTTCTGGTAATATTTTGACAAGGATACACCATAAATAGAAAATAAACATCATGAGAGCTTTACTAATCCACTTTATCGTCTTCAAAATAGCCGTTATGACAAACCAAAACATTTAAGAATATAGGCCTTTAAAGGAACCACGAGGATGATGGAAGGGACTTGAAGGCAAACAAATGGACTGGAAAAGACCAGAATATGTTGAATTTTTACAGGAAAGATACTACAGCTGTCTGAATTGAGTCATCGAGGAATTGGGACAAGATTGTGTGTGTTGAGTTGTAGAAGAAAAGGATCTCCCCGTTTCTTTGGCTGGCGGCGATAGTGACGACTTTGAGCAGCTCAGGGCGTCCCTCCGTGTAATCCCCAAGGGGCGTGATGGATTGAACTTCTTAACGGAGACTTTTGGGGCTTAGTGCAGGACCGGCTGGCTGTGTGGAGACCTGATAGTGTGTGTGTGTGTGTGTGTGTGTGTGTGTGTGTGTGTGTGTGTGTGTGTGTGTGTGTGTGTGTGTGTGTGTGTGTGTTCGTTCGGTTAGTGTGGTGATTACGTGCGAGGAACCAGTATTAGGAGGAGATTGAGAGTTTGTCTCTCTCTCTCTCTCTCTCTCTCTCTCTCTCTCTCTCTCTCTCTCTCTCTCTCTCTCTCTCTCTCTCTCTCTCTCTCTCTCTCTCTCTCTCTCTCTCTCTCTCTCTCTCTCTCTCTCTCTCTCCGGTCTCATTGGGTGACGGGGTTAATATTTTCTGCCCCAGCCTTGCCATCACCACCCGGCGACTCTAATTTTCTCACATTGGAGGGCTGTAATGTTGCCTCGCTGATTGAATGGCTGCATATTGTTTTGCAATCATGTCCACTCGTAACCTGTATTGCCAATCTCATGTCATTATTGCTTTTTATTTTCTCTAATGTTGACTTTTTTTTTTTTTTTTTGGCTCTCCACCTTCTGTCATGTTAATCTCGACATGTATGATATGGATTTTATTTGCTGTTTTTTGTCCATCTAACCTTCAGTTTTGTTTATGATTTAGTGGAATTGATTTTTTTAGTGAGTTCTGTTTGATTGCGTGTGTGTGTGTGTGTGTGTATGTGTGTGAGAGAGAGAGAGAGAGAGAGAGAGAGAGAGAGAGAGAGAGAGAGAGAGAGAGAGAGAGAGAGAGAGAGAGAGAGAGAGAGAGAGAGAGAGAGAGAGAGAGAGAGAGAGAGAGAGAGAGAGAGAGAGAGATATTCGCTGTTTTACTTAACATTTCAAGATAAGCTCACTAACTTAACCCTAGCGTTACCTAACCTGACCTAACTTGACCTGATATAACCTATGATATGACCTAGTAGTGCTAGGTCTTGTGAATATATATAATCTCTTCTTTTACTTTCCTTCTCTATTTTTTATCTTTCCTTCTCTTTCTTACTTATGAATAGATATAATATTTTCTTCTACCTTCCATTTCCCTTCTCCCTTCCCTCTATTACCTCCAGGATAGACCACGCCCCTGTCCTTCCTCCTCCTCCTCCTCCTACTCCTCCTCCTTCCTATAGATCCCTCTGATTAACTGGTGATCATCAAAGGGGAGAGATTACTAGCCTTTTTCGCCAAGTTAGTTTGAACGGATTGCTGTAACTGATTTGGTGCCGCGTACGTGCGTGTGTCTGGTTAGCATTCCTCGTAAAAATAAAAGTGAATAAATGAATAGAAAAATGTATGGGTAAATGAATAAATAAATAAACAAAAAAATTCAGGTCATTATCCTTGTTTTATATTTACTTGCTGATTGTCCTTTATTATTTTTGGCATACATAATGATCGTCCTTGTTCCTAGTTACCTGGTCCTTGTCCGTTATTACTTCTGGCATACCTAATGATCGCCCTTGTTCCTAGTTACCTGGTCCTTGTCCGTGATTATCGCTCTGCCTGGTGGTCGTCCTCGGTCACGCACGGTTAGCAGGTGGTGTCCTTGGTAATATTTTCACGCGTACATGCAAGTGAGGGCCTGGAGTGGCGAGAGGGGATCTATACAAATGGACGGTTCATTTCCCCGCGTCAAATCGAGTGAAGTGAACGCGCGAGGGGATCATAGTTTTCCAATACCACTTTTTTTTTTTTTTTTTTTTTGGTATCACTTCGTATATTGTGCTGTTGTATTTCAGTCACTCAGTGCTTCCATCACTTCCTCCCATTCCTCTCTCCAAATAACTACCATTCTCTCCCTCCCCCCTCTTCCTTCCTTTCTTCTCTCTCTCTCTCTCTGTATTTCTCTTTCAGTCTTTCCTTTATTCATGTGTTTTTCTCTAGTTACCTACTGCCACTTTACTGTTCTGTCCTGTTCTTTCCCTCCTCCCTCTCTCCTTTCTTTTTCCTCCCTTTCCTCTCTCCATATCTCTTCCTCCCTCATTTTTCTTTCCTTCCCTTCATTCCCCCATCCTTTCTTCCTTCCCTCCTTTTCTCGCTGGCACGTACCTTCCTTTCTTCCTTTCCTCTTTTCTCATCTTTCTCCTTTCCTCTTTATGTTCCTCCTCATTTCTCCTTTTACATTCTTTCCCTCCATCCTGTCCACCCTTCCCTCCCTCCCTCTCTCCCTTCTTCCTTTCGTCCCTCTTTCCCTCTATACCTCCTTTGTTATCACTTTTTCACTCCTTCCCCATCCTTTCTTCCTGCCTCCCTCCCTCCCTCCCTCCCTCCCTCAGTCACTCCCTCCCCTCCTCCCTTCCCTCCCTCCCCTCCTTCCCTCCCTGAGTACTGTCTGTGGTGGGTGTGTCGCCTCGCCACGGGTCATCGTGTCAGTATTGCTTATTGGAATGCATGATTCAATTGATTCATTTGTTAATATTGATGAGTAACAAAGGGGAGTAATTGGCGCGGCTACCCGAGTGTGTGTGTGTGTGTGTGTGTGTGTGTGTGTGTGTGTGTGTTTATCTGTTTGTCCGTCTATTTCTCTCTCTCTCTCTCTCTCTCTCTCTCTCTCTCTCTCTCTCTCTCTCTCTCTCTCTCTCTCTCTCTCTCTCTCTCTCTCTCTCTCTCTCTCTCTCTCTCTCTCTCTCTCTTAGGGATAGACAGGTATGCAGAGAAACGAGCATAAAGGTGTGTGTGTGTGTGTGTGTGTGTGTGTGTGTGTGTGTGTGTGTGTGTGTGTGTGTGTGTGTGTGTGTGTGTGTGTGTGTGTGTGTGTGTGCCCTTCCTTGCCACACAATAAGGGGCAAGAAGAAGGCCGATCCCAT
>NC_087158.1:23164539-23169539 GCF_035594125.1 Scylla paramamosain
TGTAATCCGCATCTTATATCCCTTCTTTTTTTTAGCTCTCGTCCTTTTCACGTATATCCACACTCTACGTCTCTCTTTTAGTCATTACCCACACCCTATTTCCCCTTTTTCCTATCGTTCATTTTATTCACATCCATACTCTACGTCTCTTCACTTAACCTTCGTCGTCGCCATTCTACGTCATTCATGTCTACTGAATTCGCTTATCCACACCCCACGTCCCCTTCTGCATAGTCCACGAGTACTCACAGCAATCCAGACCTCTCTTCCCTTTCTGTCGTCGCTCCCTACACGCCCACAACACACGTCCCCTCCCTTTTAACGACTTTTAACGGATCCTCCCCTCCTCCCCTTTCTTTCAGCATCTATTCCCGTCCCTCTTCCCTCTAGCACCTCAGTCTCCTCCCTTACCTCTCCCCATCACTCCATCCGATCCACCCGCCCACAACCCACCTACTACGTGTCCAAAGCCGATAAAAGAGCGTGCGTACGTAGTATGGCAACTCGATACGTAGTAGCTGTCATGATCTTGCACGCCTGTCGCTCCCTGCCACGCGTGTCAAGGGAGCTAAAACATCTGTCGTCGATTTAGTGCACCAGGGAAGGGCTTAACCCGAGCGACGCGCCGAGTCACGTTCCTTTTCACACACAGCAACGGGTCCTTATCGTGAATTCTGGCTGCGTTTCCTTGCTAGCCAGGTGATGCATGGTGCGGAGGGCGTGGGGCGGGGTGCGCTAGTGGTGGTGGTGGTGGTGGAAGTATTGTGTGTGTGCGTGTGTGTGTGTGTGTGTGTGTGTGTGTGTGTGTGTGTGTGTTTGTGTGTGTGTGTGTGTGTGTGTGTGTGTGTGTGTGTGTGTGTGTGTGTTCGATGACTGGTGTTCTGATGCGTTTTTTTGAGGGATGATGTGTTTTTTCCGCTTGTCTGTCTGTCTATCTGTCTCAGTCTGTCTGTCTATCTATCTGCCACCCCAAGAAATTATACTGTTTAGGAATTGTATGATCTATTATGTTTTTTTCTTTAATTTCCTTCTTTCTCAACGATGCTTATAAAAAAATCGTTTATACATATTTTAATTCGACATTCACCTCTCTCTAAGCAACATACTGGTTAGGAATTGTAAGATCTATTTTATTCTTATCTCCTTCCTTCTCGTCGATGCTTATAAGGATTTCGTACATTGATTTTTTAATGTTCTGAAAAGGGTAAACTCACTTTTTAATTCGCTGGCATCTTAAAAAAAAGGGAAAAAAGAAAAAAAAAGGACACGAGAAATCCTGGTGGCTGCTTGGTCATTTTTGCCAGGGCACTTTATTTGCTCTACGCTCCTAATGACGTTACTCATTAGGATGGCGTTTTCTGATATGATTTTATATTTTCGTTAAATTCTCCACCGTAAGAAAAAAAAAAAAAAAAAAAGAGAGAGAAAAAAAAATAGTATCTTCAAGCGATCTTTCAGGAGACTCGCGGGCCGCTGCTGGGAGGCGATTAATTGACGTGATGCTGAGCCCTCCGTCGGTGAGGGGAAGGCGATGTAAATTAAAATCCAGGGGAAAAAAAACCCGTCTTATTTTTTCTCTTTTTTTTGGGATGCGCAATATTTCTGAAAGGCGCTTCTCTCTCATCCCTTGGAGGAGGAGGAGGAGGAGGAAGAAGAACCTGAAAAGGAAGATGAATGATAATAATAATAATAATAATGATGATGATGGTGATAATAATAATAATAATAATAATAATAATAATAAGAATAATAATAATAAGAAGAAGAAGAAGAAGAAGAAGGAGGAGGAGGAAAAGGAGGAAGAAAAGTTAAGAAGGAAAAGTGGAGGAGAAGCAGAGGAAGAAGAAGGAGAGAAGGGACAAGGAAGAACAAGAAGTGGAGCAAGAGAAGACAATAAAAGAAGAGGACAAAGAAGAGGAAAAAAAAAAGGATAAAGGATGATGGAGGAATGACTATATGCCTGAGAAGAGGAGATAGCGAGGCGTTCATATTGAAGCGTGAGACAAGCAGAAAACAGGATAAGGAAGAAGAAGAAGAAGAGGAGGAGGCGGAGGAGGAGGAGGAGGAGGATCTTCACTAACATTACCATAAAAACACTTAGTATTATGCGACAGGGGAACATCATGTGGTACAGCTTACAGTCTTTATTCTGTACCTAATCTACCGGACTTCACCGCGAGCAAGAAGTGACGGAAAGAGGAGGGAAAGATGTGAGACCCCTCCCCTGTCCGCTGCTCCCTCTGGTACGCTGGCGGCGGGACAAAGTGAGAAAAGTTTCATACCTGTTTTAAAGAAGAAGAGGAGGAGGAGGAGGGAGGATGGAGCAAGGAGGATGGAGGGAGGAGGAGCAGGTGTGTGCGTGTGTGTTGGTGTACGTTTATGTGTGTGTGTCAAGGATCGTGTCAGAATGGTCGTGAAACAAAAAGAAAAACAAAACAAGATAAACAACGGTCAGAGGAAGAGGCTAAGAAGAGGATGAGATAGTAAGATAAAAGAAAGGTAAGTGAGAAATGAAGCGAAAGAGAAATAGTAGAATAAACAGTAAGAAAACACGACGAATGTAGATTTAGTGAGGCGGCACAACACACAGGAAGAAGAAACACAAACGAACTGCAACGGGAATAAGTGCCATCAAGTTAGAGAGAGAGAGAGAGAGAGAGAGAGAGAGAGAGAGAGAGAGAGAGAGAGAGAGAGAGAGAGAGACGAGAGAGAGAGAGAGAGAGAGAGAGAGAGAGAGAGAGAGAGAGAGAGAGAGAGAGAGAGAGAGAGAGAGAGAGAGAGAGAGAGAGAGACGTACCAGCACTCGAGAAGAACAAGAACCAAAAATCTCGTGTTCCTCTTATACTTTCCAAATTACCTTTCTTCTTGTGATCACTCATCTGAGGCCGCGTTGTGGTGTGAAGGGCAGGTGAGGGCGTGAGGGGTGCGGGGGGCAGGGGAGGAGGCGATGGAGACGGGGTGGGGCCGAAGTGGTGTTATTGTGGCGGTGGGTGGAAGAAGGTAGGAAGAAGGGAATAATGCTCAAGTGGAGGTGAACTAAGATGGACTGGAGAAAATGGAGAAATATATAAATGACCAGAGGGAGGCATGGAGAGAGGCGAAATTACAAATTGGGAAGGCGGAGGAGGTGGAAGAGGAGGAGTGGAAGAGTGATGGGGGGAAGGAGGCGGGGTTCGGGATGGGCGTGGAAGGAGCGGCGGGAGTCACTGGGTCGCGGGAGCCTTGCGAGGTCACGCCGAAGTGTTTGAGGAGGCAGCGACAGCGTGGCCCAGTCCGTGTGCCTGCAGACGCGGGTGGGATAGGACGTGTGGGGTTTTGCTCGTTGCTGGCCTCGTCCGTCCCATTGGCCTTCGCGCCGCTCCGACCAGCCGCTGTGTGGTGGTGTGGAGTGAAGTGGAGTGGCATGGCAGGATGTGGCCCGCTGCGGGGATAGGTTGAAATTGTTGTAAGTTTATCATAATTTTTCAACGAAGAATTCATTATTTTTATTTAGAGAAAGTCGTGGTCACTTAAATTTGCGTTTGGGGTGAATCCTTAGAAACATGACAGCAGCACGGGGCTGAGTAGCCGAGGGCGGGAGGGAGGCGGTCACTGGATTGTAAGGGATTTCACCGGGCAGTCCCGCACGTTGGCTGCCGAACTTTTATGCTCTTGTTTTGATGGGAATTGTAGTTTTTATTTTTTTTGGTTTTTAGTCTTTTTATTGCAAAGCGGACAGGAACATAGAGGATTCCTATGCACCTTGCCTCTCCTCTTTAGTCGTTTTCCCCTACCTGCTTCTTTTTTCCTGTGTGGCCGTCAGAAAGAGGCCAGCCAAGACCCGTCGCTCATTACTCTCGCCGCGGCAGGAGTTCGTTACCCGCTGCGGCAGGGCGGGGCCGCCAAGCCGTAATTAAGATGAACTACGGAAAGTATGACAAAAAGGCATCACGCACCACTCAGCCTTTTTTCTAGCCGCAGCTAATCAACTCGTGTACTGTTTTTGCCGCAGATTGTGTGTCCCAGCCAACGGGAAGATGACCTCCGGGGTGTGACGAGGGCAGGCCAGGTCATCATGGTGGGGATAAACAAGGTCAAGGCCACCATGACTCAGCTGACCCCTCCCTCCTCCTTCGGCTTCTGAAGGGGAGCAACGAGGGAGCGACGCCCCTGAGCCACAGTGAACGAGAGGCGGAGTGGTAGTGGTGACCTTGTGAGGGTGTAGTGAGGCGCTGCGGCCCGCGGGTCTTGGTGGCAGTGGCAGTGTTGCATGTAAAAAATTGGCTTAAAAGGAAAAAAATTCTGAATAATCTGGAAATAAGAGGACAGAAAATTGATTGTTTGATTGTGAATTTGATTGTGAATTCAAACCACGTCAAGTGGACAGTACGAGGCCAGGAGGCGTGTGGGCCCCGCCTCCCGTGTGTGTTGTCTGGAGACCGCGGGGAGGAGGTCAAGGCCTCTCCCTGCCTTTAGGGCGCCGCCGCCATGGAGACGCAGCGAAGGATGTTGCTGCTCTTCGTTCTTCTTTTAGGTGAGTGTTGACTCCTGTGTGTCTCCCAGCAGGCACTCCTCGCGTCAAGGAGGGACGTGCTCCTGTCAGAGGCTCTTCTTGTCTTCTCTTCTCTCACTTCAGGTGTTAGTCACTCCTAAGATGATGGACTAACTTCTTCATTCCCTCTGAGGACGCATGCCATTAATAATTAGTCGGTGTTGAATATGTTTCCTAAGTATGCAATGCTTTTTAATGTTCTCGTTATGTGCATCATCAAAGCAGCACATTACTCGCGCCACGACTTTCTTGGCAACTCTTACACCCACTCCGTATCAGCGTGATTTCTTCTTTTTTTTTACTTAAAGTTTCAGAATATTCACTAATTAAATATAACAAGTGGCACATAGTCACGTATTAATTTGGTGGTTGAAATCTTTACTCCTCAACACATTACTCATAACTCGCTCATCTTTAGCTCTCTTTGGTGCCTGAAGTGATGCTCTGGAAACACTCCGGTTCTGAGCAG
>NC_087158.1:23174539-23184539 GCF_035594125.1 Scylla paramamosain
TGGGCGAGAGGGGTGAAGGAGGAGGAGGAGGAGGAGGAGGGCTCACAGAGGAAGAGTAATCGCCGTCAGCCAAAGAATTACACTTCCATTATTCATTATGTGTACTGTACGTCATTTTGTATGTACGTGTGTATGTATGTTGTATTTATTAATTCACGTGTATTGTGGTGTACATTTGACAAAGGAATAATAAGTGAGGTGGCTTATTGACCACAGCTACATAGAATACACTGAAGTAATGCAAATATAGCCGATCTGAAATAAATGAACAAGTTTAATCCTTTCAAAAGCTAAGTAAAATATCCGGCAATCACATGTATTTTTTTTTTAATTCTTACTTTTGTTCTGTGGTGACTTAAATATTTATATAGCCTTAAAGGGACAAAATTAAACTCTCTTATTTTTTCCCGTTTACATGCAAAGCTAAGCAAATTCTCTAACAAACACTAACTTTTATTAACACCTATTATTTTTTGTTTTTTGTACTAGAGCTCCTTAGATATTTATGTAGCATTGAAAGAACAAAATCTCTATTCTTTTTTCTGTGTACATCCAAAGCTAAGCAGAATTTCAGACAATAACCAACACTTCTTTTTCCAACGCTTACTTTTCTATTGCATTGTCTTAAGTATTGCTGTAGCTATGAAAGGACAGCATTAATCTATTTTTCTGTGTACATGCAAACGGTTTCAACAGAGCTGTGAATGCTAACAAAGGGCAGCCATGGCAATGAAGAGTTAATGCTTAATACAATCACTGGCTGGTCCAACATGTGCATCTTATTGAACAGTTGTAGCAGTGACAGAAGAACCAGGAACTACAATGAAACATTTTTACGACACTCTGTAATTCGTGGAGATAATAACACAGTGCCATATCTCCTTGTCTTATTAACTCTACTGTTATTATAATTCAAGCTTACTCTCCTCTTCCCTCTTTTCCCTTTTCCCTTTATGCTCTCCACCTTTCATCTCTTCAATTCCTCATCCTCTTATCGCCTTTATCTTCTTTTAATTCCATTTCATGCATCTCTGCTTTCTACCTTCCATCTGTTCCTTATTCTCTTTGTCTAATATTCCGTCCATTCCTTCCTTTCGTTTGCTCTTCTATTTACACAGCTGTAGGCAGGCCTTTTTTTTCTATGTAGGCTTAGGAAATACAGGTAAATAAGAAATTATGTCCGCTCGGCTCCGCCCTAGAAAAGGAAACGTAAAGAGGTGGAAAAATTTAAAGGTTGATTTATATTTTTCAGGTGATTTGATGCGTCTCTCTCTCTCTCTCTCTCTCTCTCTCTCTCTCTCTCTCTCTCTCTCTCTCTCTCTCTCTCTCTCTCTCTCTCTCTCTCTCTCTCTCTCGCTTTCCGGCTCCCGAAGCATCAGAAGTGGTGGAGAGAGAGAGAGAGAGAGAGAGAGAGAGAGAGAGAGAGAGAGAGAGAGAGAGAGAGAGAGAGAGAGAGAGAAAAACCAGGAAAGGAGATTAGAGCAAGCCAATCAATTTGTTTGGTTCTCTCTAAGCCGGGAGGAGTACTGAGTGCTCTATGAAGCCTCAGTAACACGACCCCTCTTTACCTTATCCAGTCTGCGCCTCCCCTCAGTATTTCCAATGAATCACTCACCTGCCTTTTTCCAAGTGGTGCTCCAGTATTCTTTCCTTCTCTGCCAACCCTCTTCCTCTCTCTCTTCCTTTAACGGAGGTATTCCAGTATGTTTGCATTGCACTTAGCCTCTCTCTTTAATCTCAAAATTTTTAAACCTTTTTTCATCGTAACTGATGTGTTATTTTTCCCTTCAGCTTGTTACTTCTTTTTCCCTTCCATTTTTCTTTTCGAACGAATCCTCTTACGTATTTTTGCACACTCACTTCCATATTCATCTTCTTATTCTCCCTGTGTCAAGACTCATCCCTTACCTCTCTGTATACAGACTCCTCTATTCACTCACTGGTGCGGGATGTGAGACGTGTTGTCATATATTCTCTTACGTAAAAAGAATTCTTATTCAGAGTGGAAAACCTGCCATATACACATTGTTTTCGTATTCGTTACAGTGTGTGCTGGATTGAAAGTTTACGATGTCTGGGAGTACGTGCTGAGGTGGCTGGATGGGTGGCTGGGAAGGAGTCAGGAGAGGCGGTGGAAGGAATGAGGGAGAGAGGGAGGATATGGGTGGTGTTAGCAAGGGCAAGTAGAGGAACAGCTTGGGAGTGTTGGTTTCTAATAAAATGTACAGGTAATAATATTTAAGGTGCCACGATCCTTTCTCCAGAACGGTAAATAATTGTGTTGCAGAATCAATGTATGCTTCTCCATTAAGACCACTAAAACCTATATGAGGATGTGTGCTGTTAAAAAGGAGATTGAATATGATCTGGCAGGCGTTAGAGCTCCAGTGTGAGACGGTAATGTTATTTTTCGAAGTTTGATAGAGGAAACCCGCTAGCAATGCCTTATATTTGCGTGCAGTGGTGTGAAGTGTGTGGGTGTGGTGTTTGTGCCTGAGTTTTGAAGTGGAGGTGGCGGAGCTGGTGAGCAGGAGTGCACAGGATTACTGCCGCCTCAGGACACGCTGGGAATACTCCAGAAGTGTAGCGAAAGACCTCACGGTGCAGGCTGCAGCCAACATAACTCTGCATTGAGGCTGGTCGTGGTCTCTTCCAGCATCTGGATCACCACAGCCAAAGATGGTGAGTTTTGTTATGAAGCGACTAAATAGCGGGAACTATACAAACTAATACAGATCAAAGGTGCTTCGTTCACAGGTTGTTTTCACTGATTTGCTACAAATAAACATTCCTTTTGTACTTGAATAAGCTTTACTGGTGAGGTACGCTGTGGTTAGATTACACGATATATTGTTTTGAAGGTAATAGAATCAAGATATATACATCTTAACTTCACTTTCCCGTGCTACTCACACACCAATACCCATCCAAACTCCCTCCCCAGACCTCTTCCCACCGTCCCTCCTCACTCTCCCACTTCTTCCCTCCCGCTTCTCTTCTCCTTTCAATATCTCTTTCTCTCGCTCAGTACTACATGAAATATCTGCTACTCAGAATAGGTTTTCCTTTCACGCCTGATAATACAGTAAAACTCGTACTACACCCTATACAATACATCTTTACCTGTATACATATCTTTATTCGCCTTTAGACTCATCTTTTTACTTACTTTTTACTCATTCCCCTACTTATTTTATAAACTCCATTCTTCACTCACATTTATGGTCGTATTTCCACTCATTGCATCACAAAATTCTCACCTGTCTATATATCAGTACTCTTACGTCTCTTACCTCTCCCCGCCGCACTTTTGCCCCGCCAGTCCACCCCACGACCCTTACTTCCACGGGAGCACGCCACCTCCTGCTCCTGACACTCTCTTCACTCCAGGAATGCCATGTTACGTAAGTACTCGAGTCGATCTGTACCAAAAAAAGAATGAAGTCAAAGGGCAACCGTTTCGTACGTGATTATCTAAGTATGTCACTCTTCGTTGGGTTCCTTGGCTGTGTTTATGACGTTTGGTTCCTGTGTTTGATTCCCTGCCTCATTTGGTTCCCTTTATTATTCGTATTCATATGTTGATCGCATAGTTAGATGTTTTTTTATATACTTCATGTACGTTCTGTTTCATTTTTTAGGTGATTTGTGCTCCTCAGATGTTTCGTGTAACATATATACCATGAATTTCATATATCCACGTAATTTGGTTATACATATACTGTGATATACCCCTTGTGCTGAATTTACTCACAAAATTAAGAAAAAAAAATGTTTGATCTTATTCTTCATTGAAATCATTGTAATAATACTGTTGTTATAGTCAATAAAATATCTATTTATCTGTAAGACGCGTGTTACGTAAGACCTCCTGTTGTTATAGGAACATCGACCCTTTTGTGAGAGGCGCGGTGTCCTCCTTGTTCCGTCAGCCTGAGGTAGTTTGGAGACACGCACATCGGGTTGGTTAGGTGGTAATTATAGATTTGATAAGAGAAAATTACTGTGCAGTGAAGCGTTGCAAGCAGAAGCGGGTGATAAGGTGATTAGGAAATAACTTCTTGCGGTGACTAGACAAGATGTATATTACTTTTGTTTTTCCGGAATGTTTTAAAATTGTATTCCTGTGTGTGTGTGTGTGTGTGTGTGTGTGTGTGTGTGTGTGTGTGTGTGTGTGTGTGTGTGGAGCCCCAAGGAGCCATACAATCAGCGGCAGGATCTATGATGGATGGATCGGCAGCCTGGAGGTGAAGGGAAAAGAGGAGACAGGTGTGAAGAAGGAGATTTTCACACGGTACCTGTTTGTTGATTGATGCCTCTTCCTGTCCCCAGTCTCTCTCTCTCTCTCTCTCTCTCTCTCTCTCTCTCTCTCTCTCTCTCTCTCTCTCTCTCTCTCTCTCTCTCTCTCTCTCTCTCTCTCTCTCTCTCTCTCTCTCTCTCATCACTTTACATTTTTCCTCATCACCTTGCACTCCTGTCACTCTCGTCCCCTCCCTCTCACCCATCCTTGAATTCATCCTCTGTGTATTCCCTTCATACCTTTTTCACCCAACATTCTCACTTCCTCACTACTTACATGTCTTACGCACCTGTCTTACCTGCCTCACCTTGTGGTCGTCCCCTCCTCCTCCTTCCTCTCGTCTCCTCACCTTTCCTCTCCTTACCTGTTATTTACTTGTCTTAATCAGAGCAATAATAACAAGCCCCGACAACCACCTGTAATTAGTGGTCGCTGCTGCCATGCTCACCTGCTTCACCCCGCTGTTACCTGTGCATATGCTCCCTCCCTCTCTCCCTCTCTTCTACTACTACTACTACTACTACTACTACTACTACTACTACTACTACTACTACTACTACTACTACTACTACTACTACTACTACTACTCTCTCTTTCTCTCTCTCAGTCAGTTCACGGGAGGTTTTCTCTAAATAAAACGATCGAATGGCGCTGCTAACGAAGGGTAATGGAATGTGTTTGTTGAAGGGAAGTTTTTGGGAAATTTGTGGTGGGTTGTTGTATTCCTTTGTTACCTCCAGTCCCCGAGTTCTTTCTCTATGTGGTACTTTCAATTTTTTACGCCTAAGTCAGCGGAAGAAAGTAGATTTTCAGTTAGAGGTGTATAAAAGTTAGGGAGTTATAATTTCTTTTTTTTTTTTTTTTTTTTTTTAATAAGAATTTGTTTGCTCAGTGGTCCTTCATGGGACGTCTTTTCATTTCTTGCTGATTCCATTTTTTTCCATTTTTCTTTTAAACTTATTTCTTTAATTTATTCTCTCTCTCTCTCTCTCTCTCTCTCTCTCTCTCTCTCTCTCTCTCTCTCTCTCTCTCTCTCTCTCTCTCTCTCTCTCTCTCTCTCTCTCTCTCTCTCTCTCTCTCTCTCTCTCTCTCTCTCCGCCTGTCTTTCGTTCCTTTCCCTCTTCCTCCTCGTGCCTTACCTTTTCTCCTCCTCCTCCTCCTCCTCCTCCTCCTCCTTCTTCTTCTTCTTCTTCTTCTTCTTCTTCTTCTTCTTCTTCTTCTTCTTCTTCTTCTTCTTCTTCTTCTTCTTCTTCTTTCCCCCTCCTCCTCCTCCTCCTCCTCTCGCTCGCTCTCTCTTCGTCCGCCTTCTCTGTTTGTTGAAGCGGAAAAAAGTTGCTGTTTTCTCAGTTCTTGACGTCCATTTATATTTCTTCTTCATTCCTTTTACCTCCTTTTATCTCCCCTTTCATCTCTTCCTCTTCATCTCCTCCTGATTCTGTGAAAGTTTTTTTATTTTTTATTTTTTTTCTGTTTGTTTTTATCTTATCTTTTTCGTGTTGTGTTTGGTAGTTTTTATTTTTGTTCTTGTCTCACTTGTCCCTCTTGTTGTTGCTTTTTTCATATGTTTATTTTACTTTCTTCTCTCTCTCTCTCTTTCTTTCTTTCTTCCTTCTTTCTTCTTTCCTTTCTTTTTCTTTTGGATATCGTCATCGTCTTCTTATCCTTGTTCTTCTTGTACTTGTTCTTGTTCTTCCTCTCCGTCTCAACAGACACAACCAATAATAATATTTTCATATTTCAAGTACAAAAAGAATGAGAAAAAATCAATAAATCAAAGAAAGAAAGAAAGAAAGAAGTAAAGAAGGAAAGAAAGAGAAAACATCCTTACACCCACAACTATATCCTCCTCCTCCTCCTCCTCCTCCTCCTCCTCCTCCTCCTCCTCCTCCTCCTCCTACTACTCCTTGCCTTCACTTGCGGTACAACAATGTCAAGAAGACCTCTTATTGATTTACGATGCCTCTTGCTCCGTCGCGGCTCAACTTGACTCACTGGTCACTCGCTCTCCTCGTCCCCACTTTAGTTTTCCTTTCTCTCTCTCTCTCTCTCTCTCTCTCTCTCTCTCTCTCTCTCTCTCTCTCTCTCTCTCTCTCTCTCTCTCTCTCTCTCTCTCTCTCTCTCTCTCTCGTTCGTTCATCCTTCCAATTCTTGACTCACTCCACACGCTTATCCAATTTCATTCATCCTTCTTCGTCCTGGTCGTCGTTTTCCTCCGCGCTAGTTAGCAGACACCCGCCTCTTGTCTTCTCCTCGGCAGTTGTTCAGGTGACACTCGATTGTTTCCCAGTTAGTTGAGAGACGAGCTGTTCCCGGTAACTGGCTGCGAGGGGCGTGGTGGGGCGCGTCATAAGATGTCTCGACCTGCGATCTTACGGTTCAAGGACTCAGCGTAAGGGTGTCTTCAAAATATCTTAGGAGTCTTTCGCTCTCTCGCTCTGTCTCTCCCTCTTCTTGTTGTTGACATTTGATTTTTTTCTTCTTATTCTTATTGGGTTACGTGTTGAGTTTGATGTTTGGTGTTTTTTTTTTTTTTTGTAAGTGTTGTACTTTGATACTTGTGGAAAGTGATGCTTGTGTGTGGAAATGAATGTTTCTTAATTATTTGTGCCTTTTCTTCTTTTTCCTTTTCTATTTTTTGGACGCTGTGGTATTTTGTGATGCCTTTGTATTTATTTGTATATGATACGTAGATAGATAGCTAGATTGCTTCTCTTCTTTCTTTCTTTCTTTCTTTCTTTCCTATTTTCTTTTCTATCTTTCTTCCTTTCTCGTTCAAATCGTAACTTACATTCCGTATTTCTTTCCCTACCCGCTTTCGATATTGTCAGAAACAAATATATCCTCAACTTCCTCGTCTTTCCTTGCTTCTTCACTTCTCCTTCCTCTCCTTCCTTTCCCGCCTCGTCTGTCATTGCTTCTTCATTTCTCCTTCCTCTCCTTCCTTTCCTTCCTCAGTCCCTCGCGCACTTCCTCTCCCCACCCCCCACTGCACCCTCCTCACCAGGTGTTTTCTGTGACACCTGCCACCACCCTCACTGCTCTTCCGCCTCAGTAATCGGCCACGTCTTCCATGAAAAGGTGGGTTTCAATGTTCCTCCGCCGCCCCGACCCGCCGCCCTCGCCTCTCCACCTGCCTACACTCACCTGCCCGCTCACGACTCACTTGTATTAGTTGTTGGGAAAGTTAGTGGTGTTTTGTCTCTTTGTTGGTTGTGGTGATGTTGCTTTTGTGGTCTCTTGTTGTTGTTGGTGTCAATGTTGTTGTTCTTATCATTATTATTAGTATTTTAATTTTTTATATAACTATATTGCTGCAACAACAACAACAACAACAACAACAACAACTGCTACTACTACTACTACTACTACTACTCCTATTACTACAACTACTACTACTACTACTACTACTACTACTACTACTACTACTACTACTACTACTACTACTACTACCAGTGTCGCATCCAGTACTTGAAAAATAATTACACTAATAACAAAAAATGACAGGAATATTACAACAGCATCAAGAACACTAGTAACAAACAATCACAAATACTACCACCACCACCACCACCACCACCACCACCACCACCACCACCACCACCATCACCACCTCTTCTTCACGCGTTGCCTCACCTTCCCTCGCATCCCCTGAGGGCGCCTCTTACCTGCTCACGATGCAACTCAGTTTAAAGATTCTTATCATCGTCTGTCACTTGATCTTGCTCGTTTTCCCTTTTCTTGCTGACTTCTTTTCCTCGTTTCGGTATCCTGTCTTTTTTCTTCTTTTTTTCTTCTTTTTTCTTCTGTTCTTGATTTTTCGTTCGTTTCTTGTTCTTGCTGTTAGTCATTTGTTTATTTTGTTTTTATTTTCTTACTTTACGTCCTTTTTTCCGCTTTTCTTCTTTTTCTTGTTCTTGTTCTTGTTTTTGTTCTTGTTCTTCTTGTTCTTCTGTTACTCCTTTTCCTCGGTCTCCTCGTCTTTTTCCTCCTCTCCTCCGCCTCTCTTTGCATTATTCATTTATTTATTTATTTATTCATTCGTTTATTCATCTATTTATTTGCTCCCTATTTATTCATTCACTCATTTATTTTCAGATTTGCTTATTTTACACGGCTGCCGCATTCCGTATTGACTGTTTTTATTATTCATTATGACGCAATTGGATGGTTATGTCTTATATATTTTTTTTTTTTTCGCTCTCTTAACTTTCGTCCTCATTCAGTTTGATTTCGCTCAGGCGCATTGCAGAGGCTGTTTTGCTCGGTTTTATTCCTTTTATTGCTGTGTTCCGCCAGGTTAGTTTTCTTTTTTTCTTTTTATCTTTTTCTTTCTCCAAACTATTTTACGTACCATTTTTTTTTATTCTTTTGTCTTTTTTTTTTTTTATAGGAGGGAGAGGGAGAGACCACGCTTGTCATGTTTCATTTATTTATTTATTTTTTATTTTTTATTTCTTATTTTGGTGTCTACTGCTTTATTGTGGGACATTTTTTTCCTTTTTTTTTTGTAATGCAGCTAACTTTTTTTTTCATTATAGTCTCTCTCTCTCTCTCTCTCTCTCTCTCTCTCTCTCTCTCTCTCTCTCTCTCTCTCTCTCTCTCTCTCTCTCTCTCTCTCTCTCTCTCTCTCTCTCTCTCTCTCTCTCTCTCTCTCTCTCTCTCTCTCTCTCTCTCTCTCTCTCTCTCTCTCTCTCTCTCTCTCTCTCTCTCTCTCTCTCTCTCTCTCTCTCTCTCTCTCTCTCTCTCAATAAAGCGTTTTCATGTGTTGCTTTGTGCTGTCAGTACCTTTTTTTATTCCTCTGAGTAGGAATCTCTCTCTCTATATATATTCTCTTTCTTCTTCCAGTACTTTGTCAAGGTTATGGAAGGAGGGGAAGGAAGGACGGAGGGAAAAAGAGGAAAGGAGAGGAAGTGGAGGACGGACGGAAACAGGGAAGGGTGTCTTTGATCTCCTCTTCTCTTCTTTTATCCCTCTTTCTTCTTTATTTCCTTCCTTTCTCTGTGTCCTTTCCTTTCCTGTCCTCCCCTCCTCTTCCTCCTCCTCCTTCTTCTTCTTTCCCATTACGTTTTTTCTCCCTCTCGGGAAAGGAACCTCTTGCTCTGCTGTGGCTTTTCTTGACCGCTGTTGGCAATATTTCATTTCTAACTCAGTTATGTCTTTACTCTCGGGATTACTGCTTCAGAGTTTGTCTCACTTTCCTCTAATGGTTCGCCGCCCCCCCTCTTTTTTTTGTTTTCGTTTACCTTTTGTATTCTTACCCTTTTTTTTCGTTGTTCACTTTTTAATTTGCTTTCTTATGCCTTCTTGGAGTTTTTCATTTGTTATACGTTGATGTTTCTAATGATATGTTTTTTTTATTTAATTTATTTACTTTTTATTTATTTATTTATTTTTTTTTTTTATCTTGGGTGTGGTTTCTAATGATTAACTTTTTCAGTTATTGGTTTCGTACTTTTCTCTTGTGTTGGTTTATGCAAAAGGTGAGAAAGTCACGGATGACCTAACTTTTTTTCCCTCATGGCTCACTCTTCACTTTTGTTTTCTTACTTGGATATTTTTTTTTGCTTTTCTTCCATTTCTTTCGGGCTTCTTATATGATTTTACTTTTTAAGAACCGGGCTTATGGAGGAAATGAGAAAAGTGGATCACGGATGGGCTTAGTTCCTCTCAAGCCTTCTTACCTGTGAGAGTTTTCAGAA
>NC_087158.1:23189539-23199539 GCF_035594125.1 Scylla paramamosain
TTATTGAGTTATCTTACTTTTGGTGTTTTTGAAGTGTATGTTTGCCTCCTGTCCCTCCGTCCGTGTATATTTGTGTTTTTTTTTTCTGTTTTAGAGTTTTGTACGTTAAATTTTGTTTTTGTATTTCGGCGTTCGTGTCTGTTGAATTTTTTTTTAATGTTATTTTCCATGTTTTTCGTTCCAATGTTTTTTTTCTGTCTGACTGCATGCCTGCCTGCCTGTCAGCCTACCTACCTGCCTTTTTCTTTGTCTGTCTCTGTCTGTTTTTCTCTCTCTCTCTCTCTCTCTCTCTCTCTCTCTCTCTCTCTCTCTCTCTCTCTCTCTCTCTCTCTCTCTCTCTCTCTCTCTTCGTCCTCTACGTATGTATTTATTAAGCCAAAAAAGTTAATCCGTTTACACTTTTTTATAAGCTCATAGTATAAAAGCGGACGCATTCTTTTATCTAAATATTTCATCCCTCTTCTTTGTCCGTCCTTTTCTCTCTGCTTCCCTGCTTCATCGCTCCTCCTTTGCTTTCTCCTCTTACTCTCCTCTTTGTACCCGTCTCTTCTCCCCCTTCCCCCTCTCCGTGCTACTGTCAGATGTGTTTTTTGTCAAGAGGTATTAAAGTATTACAATAGTCAGATGTAAGTGTTTGTGTGTCCCAGATTGTTTATGACTAAATGCAAGGAAGACTATTTACAGCTTGCCCCCCCCTCTCTCTCTCTCTCTCTCTCTCTCTCTCTCTCTCTCTCTCTCTCTCTCTCTCTCTCTCTCTCTCTCTCTCTCTCTCTCTCTCTCTCTCTCTCTCTCTCTCTCTCTCTCTCTCTCTCTCTCTCTCTCTCTCTCTCTCTCTCTCTCTCTCTCTCTCTCTTGCCAATGTTGCGCAGTGTCTAGTTTCTTACTCTTTTCCTTTTTTCTTCTTCCTCCTCTTTTCCTTTATATATATATATATATATATATATATATATATATATATATATATATATATATATATATATATATATATATATATATATATATATATATATATATATATATATATATATATATATATATATATATATATATATATATATATATATATAATTCATCATGAAGTTCATGATTGTATCCTACTTCTTTTTCCTCTTCCTCCTCCTCTTCCTCCTCCTCTTCCTCCCCCTCCTCCTCCTCCTCCTCCTCCTCCTCCTCCTCCTCCTCCTCCTCCTTACTATCATTATCATCTTTCGTTTCATATTTTAGCTCCTCCTTCTTGCTCCCCCTCCTCCTTTTTCTCCTCCTCCCTTCTCTCCTCCTTTTCCTTCCCTTCCTCCTTCTCCTCCTTCTCTTCCTCCTCCTCTTCCTCCTCCTCCCCCTTCTCCTCCTCCTCGTCCTCCTCTTCCCCCTGCTAAGCTCTTCTATCTTTTTACTTTATTTCCTTGCTTCCACCACCACCACCACCACCACCACCACCACCACCACCACCACCACCAGCATTAGCCCCTGAGCAGCGTGTAATAATTTACCGGCCTCGTGTAGGTCAGTCTCGTATTAACCCTTGTAGCGTCTCCGGTACTGACCTGTGGTCCTTTTTGGGGGTCTGAGGAGCCTGCCTGCAGCACCCTTAGCAATGGGGTGGGGAAGGGGAGGGGAGGAGGGTAAGACATTATGCAGGGAAGGGGAAGGGTGTATGTGGAGCGAGAGAAAAAGAGAGAGGGAAAAGAAAAGAATAAGAAAGGGGACTCATCATCTCAAAACATTCACATACGTATGGTCTGCGTCAGGCATCGTAACTCCTCCAGCCCAGCGCATCCCTTTCCCGGGGAGTGGAAGGAGAGACAGAAAGCTCGCGTCACTGGAGCATTACGCAAAGCCTTGTTCAGCTCTGCTCGTCACCCCCTCCTCTCCCTCCCCTCTTCTCTCTCCTTTCTCCCAATCTCTTTCCTCCCTCTCTCCTCTCTCCCTCTTCCCTCCGCTGTGTTGCCGCTGCGGGGACTCGTTGGGCCAAATCGTTGATGCTATTTCTGGTCACTGCACTAAACAGGCCGCGGGGGGACGGCCAGCCACGCCTTCCGCCTCTCGTCACCTGCAGCATCTCGCCTCTGCCTTCCTCGCCGCCCCGGGTGTCTTCTTACTGCTTGAAATTCATACCGGCATTGTGTGTTGTTATCTGGTGAATAAATATGTATTTGTGCGAAGCTGATGCCGGTGAACGCAGGCTTTTGTAATGTTATGGTTATGATGGGTTGATGGGTTCATTACGAGTCGCCTGCCACCCGGTAATGGCGCAGGCCATCGGTGATAATCAGGGCAATGGGCGGCGCGTGTTTGCCGGCTGTGATGAGCGCCACGCACGCCCCGCCATTGTCCACGCCGAATTGTTTGGTCATCCTCGGCTCCTTTTGATATAATGTCTGATTGGATTTGTTTGATATTATATTCGGTATCTGTGTCTTTGGCTTTAGATTAATGTATTTACTTCACATCTTGATTGTTTATTGAGTAATTTGTGTCATTCATATCTCTATAATCTCTTTCTCACACATACGCACACATTCGCACACGCACACGCATACAATATTGTGTGTATATATATATATATATATATATATATATATATATATATATATATATATATATATATATATATATATATATATATATATATATATATATATATATATATATATATATATATATATATATATATATATATATATATATATATATATATATATATATATATATATATATATATATATATATATATATATATATATATATATATATATATATATATATATATATATATATATATAAACCGTACATATGGACGTATACAATAATAGAAGTAATGAAGGGCCAGGTTCCGTGGGAGGTAAAAACACTGCGACTTGTCACGGCAGAATGGAGGATGCGAATTTAATTTAAAGTTTTGCAGGCGACTTCATTCTTCCCTTTTGTAAGTGTCGAAGTTTGACGAAGAGGAAGAAAGAAAAAAAAAAAAAACATGGTTGTGTACCGTAAAAGAGATGAAGTACGAACACTAATAGAATTTAGTTAAGAGTTTTTCCCGGAATATGCATTAGGCTGCCTGTATCAGTGGGTGCAGCGGGGCGGTGCGCAGTACTCATATCGCTGCGGCCGCTGTGACAGTGTTCAGCGCCAGGCGGGGCAAGATAACACTGCGGTGGTGAGTCACGCAGGCGGGGAAAGTTTACCAGATTAAAAGCCTTTGATTCCAGCCTGTTTAGCGGGGCCGTGTTTATGTACATCGCCTCCAACACTACCACCTCTGGCACACGAAGGTTATAATGTAGAGAGAGAGAGAGAGAGAGAGAGAGAGAGAGAGAGAGAGAGAGAGAGAGAGAGAGAGAGAGAGAGAGAGAGAGAGAGAGAGAGAGAGAGAGAGAGAGAGAGAGAGAGAGAGAGAGAGAGAGAGATGACTAATGTAACGAAAGGAAAGACAAACGAACATCTGAATAGAGTAATTTTGACTAATATTGCCTTAGCGAGGGTTGATGATGCAGAATCTCGGGAACCTCAGGGGCGCGCAGCTTGTCTCGGAAACAAGTGGAAGGAGGATGAAGATAAACGTTGGGCGCCATGACACCACGCTGGGAATGACTAAATGAGCTATAGGGACTGAACGTTTGTTAGACCAGGTGGAGGAAACGTTTGTCAGTGGGTGGCATGCGAATCCTCCTGTTCTTAAACCGGTGTTACGTTATTTAGATTCATAATGTAGAGAAATATAGATTAAACGTAAAAATAGATGAGGTTTTGGGGGTCATGTTGCTTGTGTATCTTAAATTCTCTCTCTCTCTCTCTCTCTCTCTCTCTCTCTCTCTCTCTCTCTCTCTCTCTCTCTCTCTCTCTCTCTCTCTCTCTCTCTCTCTCTCAATTTGATTTTCCTCAGATGCATTGTTTTCTTTCAGGGAATACATGCTCTGAACTTTGAAAATGTCTTGTGATTTTTCTTTCATTTATATTGCACTTATTCCAGCAGAGTTAAAAATTTCATCAGCTTCAGTAAAGAGTTAACTGAGTTGGTGTGTATGAGAGCATCCTTCGTATGTTTGGCATTAGGGAATAGAAAGTGATGCCTTATGTGTGTGCCGGGGAGGTGAGTATGCGAGGAGAGAGAGAGAGAGAGAGAGAGAGAGAGAGAGAGAGAGAGAGAGAGAGAGAGAGAGAGAGAGAGAGAGAGAGAGAGAGAGAGAGAGAGAGAGAGAGAGAGAGAGAGAGAATATCGTTGTGCATAAATGTAAATGTGGTGGTGGTGATGATGATGGTTTTGGCTGCGGAAATGGTGGTGGTGATAGTGTGCAATGGTGTTAATAATGATGGTTGTAATAGAACCGCAATGAAATGTAGGAGTGATGATGGTGATGATGATGATGATAATGATGATGGTAATGGTGATAATAATGACGACAACAACAACAACATTAACATTATAAAAAAAAAAAATTCTCACTTTATCTACGTTTCCACCATTTTCCTCCCTTCCCCACTTCCTTTCTCACTCCATCTCCCAACTCAGTCCATCATCTCCTTCCTTTTCCCCCTCGCCCATCCACACTCCTCCTCCTTCCTTTCATAATCACCATCTCACCATCGCCACACCAAACCACAACACTATAACTGCCTCAAACCTAACCTACCTATCTTCCCCCAACTTTATTCTCACCTCCTACTACCCCCTCTCTTCCTCCATTCATAACCACCATCCCCACACCTTCAAAATCCTGCCTTCTTCCCGAGTCCTGACTGCAGCACATGGGACCCGAGGCACTAAGAGAGGGACCAGGTAGGAAAGGGGATCGGGAGGCAGTTTCAGCTAATGCCAAGTGGCTCTTAAGGTGGCAGGTATAGAGACTGCAGGACAAAGGTGAAGGTGTTTTGTATTATCCCTGAGCTGGCCTGGAGGAAGGTAAGGGAGGGAAGAGAGCCAAGGAAAAGGGAGGGGAAGTGGAATTAGAAAAGAAGGGAGATGGTGGAGAAGGGAGAATGGGGTGATTGAGAAAGGGAAGGATTTAGGAAAGAAGGGAGGTTAAGAGTGGAATGGAGGATAAATGAGAAGGGGAATGATTGAGAAAGGGAAGGATTTAAGAAAGAAGGGAGATTAATGAATGAAATGGAGGAGAAAAGAAAAGGGGAAGGAGGTGATAAAGAGAGGACAGAGGTTAAGAAGGGGAATGGAGGAGAAAGGGAAAAGGTGACAGATGAAGGGGAAGGGATGGATTAGGGAACGGCAGGAGAGTAGATATAAAGAAAGGAAAAGACCAGGTAAGAAAAAAAAATGGGGCTGAGAGAGAGAGAGAGAGAGAGAGAGAGAGAGAGAGAGAGAGAGAGAGAGAGAGAGAGAGAGAGAGAGAGAGAGAGAGAGAGAGAGAGAGAGAGAGAGAGAGAGAATGATTACCTATCCAGCATACAGGTAAGGGAAGACGTGCATCTAATTAGCATCCCCAGATCGGACACACCTGCCCTCCGTGACTCTTAGCAACTGTTGTATGGTTGTTAAGCATTACATAGCCTTCCTTTGCTTCCCCGCGTATCTCCATTTACTCTAACACTCATTCATCTACACAAAAATGTCTCTCTCTCTCTCTCTCTCTCTCTCTCTCTCTCTCTCTCTCTCTCTCTCTCTCTCTCTCTCTCTCTCTCTCTCTCTCTCTCTCTCTCTCTCTCTCTCTCTCTCTCATCCCCATTTTGTTTCCTTCCCCGCTCTTTTCCTTTCCTTTTCCTAAACTCTTCTCTTCTCCCATCTTTCCCAACCCCTTTCTTCTCCTCCCTTTTCCCCAGACCTTTTCTTCCCTTCACATTCACCTCCCCTATTTCTTTCCCCATTTCCTTTTTCTTTCCCAACTTCTTTCCTCACCACATCCCATTTCTTTCTTTAACCTTTCCTCTCCTCCCTATAACATTCTCCCTTTACTTTCTCCTCCACCTATCTCCATTTCTTTCCCTCATTTCCTCCTCCCCGTCCCCCATCCCCCTCCCGTCTTGCCATGTCCCTAAAGACCTGTGTCATTTCTCGGGGCTGGAAATCTGGTAGTGCTTGTGTTCGGGTCGATCAATACCCTCCACGACCTCACGTATTTCCCTGTTATTCTTCCTCGCTTGTATTAATTGAGGTTCTCGGTAGTGGGAGCCTGCAGGAGGAGGAGGAGGAGGAGGAGGAGGAGGAGGAGGAGGAACAGTAGGAGAGGGAGGACATCGGGGTGTGTTTAGAATAAGTGGATGATGATGATGAGGATGAAAACAAAAATCGTGTCTGTTTTTTGAGATGTAAAGTTAGTTTTATTTTGAGTGTTTTTTTTTATGATTTTTTTTTCAGTGAAGGGAGTAATTAGTATTTTCTTCTTTTTTTATGTTGTCTGATTCATTCTTAGACATGCGAGCGAGTCTGCGGAAAACAAAGAAAGAAGGAAAGAAAAAAAAATGTAATATTTCGCTGGTATGACAAATAAAACAAGTGATAATGTATATCGTGACGTATATTGACAGTAATGAGCCTGCATTACACACACACACACACACACACACACACACACACACACACACACACACACACACACACACACACACACACACACACACACACAGTAATGAGCCTTCTATCCCCTGTTCGTTAATGGAGGAGCAACAAGCAACAAGCAGCATTAACACGGTGCTTGCAACTCTGCCTGGGAGACAAAGTTCAGTGCAGTTTGACAAGGGGATAATGTGAGAGGCTTTGCGACCCCGCGTGCTGGTGGTGGTGGTGGTGGTGATGGTGGTGGTGGTGGCACATATTATGGTGTTATGGTGCGTATTAAGACTGTTTATGGTGCTTTCTACCCTTACTGTGCCCTGTTTATCTCATGTGGCTTGGAAACACTCATCTAGTAGCACTCTCTCTCTCTCTCTCTCTCTCTCTCTCTCTCTCTCTCTCTCTCTCTCTCTCTCTCTCTCTCTCTCTCTCTCTCCTTCTCTTTGTTTTGTTTATATTCTCTTTCATCGTGTGTGTGTGTGTGTGTGTGTGTGTGTGTGTGTGTGTGTGTGTGTGTGTGTGTGTGTGTGTGTGTGTGTGTGTGTGTGTGTGTGTGTGTGTGTGTGTGTGGGGGGGCATGTCCTGTTTCCTTATTCATATGTTTGTGTTGTATTTATATTCATAAGTTCTTCTTTGACTATTTGTTTACTTGTGGGTTGGTGGAAGCGGACTGTGTGATGAGAGAGAGAGAGAGAGAGAGAGAGAGAGAGAGAGAGAGAGAGAGAGAGAGAGAGAGAGAGAGAGAGAGAGAGAGAGAATAACACATGGATAAGTAACAAGACGATAGTACTTCAGTTAATTCATCGTACCACAATTATAAAGTACCACTAAGTCATCTATTTGTTTTTTCTTTGTACTCCTCTTTGTTGTGGGTAAGAGCTGCGGTTAGATAGCACAGTTGGACGCGAAGTTACAGCACAGAGCTTAATGGATTAAATGGCATGGGATTAGTAAGTTAGGTAAGGGATGTGGACTGAGGAGGAAAGAGTCAGGGTAATGGATTAATGGCCTGGTGGATTAGCGGTGGAGAGCAGGGGATGTGGACTGCAGTGAAGGGTGCTGAAGTGAACTGAAGGGAAGGAGAGAGGATGCTGTAGTGTAAGAGTGTGGAAATGTGAGGTTGTGAACATCAGTGAGAAGGGGATGTGGTTGGGAATGGAAGGGTGAAGGAGGAGGAAGGAGAGGGTGTGACAGGCATGCATAATGGGCAGGGTGTGTGTCTGCAGTGTATGGTGAGGGTATGTATGTGAGTTACGGTGATTATGTAAGGGTTATTCTATCGGTGTGTTTGGTAATGACTGTTAATTGTGAGTGTAGTGTGATGCATGAGGAATGAGTGTTTGTTCCTGATGCGTGCGTGCGTGCGTGTGTGTGTGTGTGTGTGTGTGTGTGTGTGTGTGTGTGTGTGTGTGTGTGTGTGTGTGTGTGTGTGTGTGTGTGTGTGTAGCTTGTGTTTTGCTGTGTAAATTGCCCGCCATTATCACCAACAAACAAATAGCCTTAGCAATTTTCTGTCACACAAATGCGCGTTTTAGTTTGCTTTTTGATATCAGCAACGCGTATATGATGATTATTATTTTTTTCCCCCGCACTTGAGCAACATTAGAGATGGAAAAAAAAAAATAAGGTAAAATAAAGCCGTGTACACGTATATCAATTCCTGTTTTGTTTTCAATTATTTTTTTCTCAACACAAGTACATGTATCAACAAAATAATCTTTAATGTTAAAAATACTGCTACAGCAACAACAACAACAACAACAACAACAACAACAACAACAAAAACAACAACAAAAACAACAACAACAACAACAACTACTACTACTACTACTACTACTACTACTACTACTACTACTACTACTACTACTACTACTACTACTACTACTACTACTACTACTACTACTACCACCACCATTGTTAATACAAATAAAAAAAACAGTAGCATCCAACAGATTAATGAACTTCCACAGTATGCTTACTAATTAAATAAATACTAAATCACACACACACACACACACACACACACACACACACACACACACACACACACACACACACACACACACACACACACACACACACACACACACACACACACACACACACACACACACACACACACACACACACACACACACACACACACACACACACACACACACACACACACACACACACACACACCAGTTGATTGGGAATACGTGCAACATGCCAGTGAAGACGGAAGGAAGGGGAAGAGGGAAGGAAGGAAGGAAGGAAAGAGGGGGAAGGCGAGTGGTAGGGAGGGGGAAGCACTGAATTAACTGTTACACTACAGGAAGGAAATTGTCCCATGTAATGCCGGCCACGTTAATTGGCTTTTGGAGGAGGAGAAGGAGGAGGAGAAGGGGGAAGGAAGGAAGGAAGGAAGAAAGGGAAGAGGAATGGAGATAGAAGATGAAGAAGGATCAGAAGAAGGGTGGCGAGAGAACATAAAACCAGTCAGAATAAATTAAGGAAAGAAGGGAAGAAGGAAGAAATGAGAAAAGGAGGACGAAGGATATATATATATATATATATATATATATATATATATATATATATATATATATATATATATATATATATAGAGAGAGAGAGAGAGAGAGAGAGAGAGAGAGAGAGAGAGAGAGAGAGAGAGAGAGAGAGAGAGAGAGAGAGAGAGAGAGAGAGAGAGAGAGAGAGAGAGCATAAAGCCAATCAGAATAAATAAGAGAAGGAGGAAGAACAGATGAAGAAATTGAGAAAGACGAGGAGGTGAAGAAGGAAATACAGGAAAGGGAAAAGGAGATGAGGGAGATACAGGGGAGGGAAGAGGAGGAGAGAATGGAGGAAATTACAGTACAAGGCAGAGAAGGTATGAATGATTAACCAGGGAAATTGGAGCGCGTGTTGGGATTGCTAAAATAATCCAATAAGAAAGATGGAAAGGTGGATGGGTAACCGAGTCAAGGTGAGGCGATAACACACACACACACACACACAGACACACACACACACAACCTAGGGTGAAGTACAGTATAGTTAAGATAAACGTGAAAATAAAGTGAGAAAATAATTGAATTAAATAAAGTAAGGATGAACAGTAAAGTAGGGGAGTTAAGGACAGTAAAATCAGGAAGTAAAGTAAAGGGGATGGAGATAAGGAGGTTAAGTAAAGTAAAGCAAAGCAAAATATAGTGAAACAAAGTAAAGTAAGTAGGTAATAATGCAAGGCAAATTAAGGAAATTAAGTTAGCAGTAAAAAAAAAAAAAAAAACGAAGAAAATAAAGTAAAAAGTAAAGTAATGCAAAGTAAATGAATTAAGTAAAGTTAGTAAAATAAAGCAAATTAAATCATGAAGTAAAAAAACTAAGAAAATAAAGTAAAAAAAAAACAGTAACCTTAGAAAATATGGGTGGATTACGAGTACCTGTCTCACTGGGCAGGTACTTACAAAGCTCCTTGGGTTACTGGTTCACGGGGAGGTGGACGTCAGAGCG
>NC_087158.1:23204539-23207039 GCF_035594125.1 Scylla paramamosain
CAGCCTGCTGTATCTGCCCTGTCTTATCTTAATCATCTTGCCGCATCCCTTTTTGTGACTTCCTAATAGCTACTTCATTTCCTTCTTTCCAAGCGGATTGTCCTTTCCCTCCTACACATACACACACACACACACACACACACACACACACACACACACACACACACACACACACACACACACACACACACACACACACACACACACAGACAGACAGACACACTATCCTAACCTAAATTAACCCAAGCCAACATTACCTAACCTAATTAACTCAATTCTTCCCTTTCCACTTACTATCATCATCCTTTCTTTTGCTCTTGTTCATCCACTCATCTTTATTCCATTCCACCCTCCACTCATCACTCCATCTCCCACTCCACTCTAACTCCTCCCCTTCCATCAGCCCGGCGCGCCCCCAGCAGTGATGGACGAGGCCGCTCCTCTTTCCGCCCACCTGTGATTCTCTTTCCGCACCTGGATATTGTTTAATCTCATCACTGGGGTCTCGTAGGGGCGTCAGGCCGGGCTTCCCTCCTGCGCTGGGCTCATTCTGTTCTTATATCTGTATTTGTGTGTGTTGTGTTAGTGTGTTTGGGATTGTACGTTTGGGATATGTTATTTTTATTTCTGTTTCTATCTTTGCTTCTTTCTCGTTCTCTCTTTGTCTCTGTCTTTGTGTGTTTGTGTATCTCTTTATGTACTTGTCTGTTTGCCTGTGTGTGTGTGTGTGTGTGTGTGTGTGTGTGTGTGTGTGTGTGTGTGTGTGTGTGTGTGTGTGTGTGTGTGTGTGTCACACACACACACACACACACACCTGTCGCACGGGAGACGTAAAGATAATTAGGCCTTCTTATCATCTCCATCATGTACCTTTGCCAGGTGTTCACGTAGACACTGAGACCTCCACCTCCTCCTCCTCCTCCTCCTCGTCCTCCTCCTCCTCCTCCTCCTCGTCCTCGTCCTCGTCTTCCTCCTCCTCCTCCTTTTATTCAACACAAGTTCCTGTATTTCCTGTCTCTCTCTCTCTCCTACGTTTTCTTTTTCTCTTTTGTTCGTCGCTTTGTGGTACTGGTGGTGGTGGTGGTGGTGGTGGTGGAAATGTTTGTGGCGCATTCACCCTGTGTCTTTTCTTTCTTTTCCTTTTTTTTTTTTACCTTTCCTTAATGTTGTTTTCTCTTCATTTTAGTGTCTTATTTTATGTTTCTCTGAAGTTTTATATATTTCTTGGCTTAATGATTTTTACTTGTTTCAAAAATTCTATTGGATTTATCTGTTTATCCACATTTAAATTTTTCTTACTTATATATTTGGCTCTTTTCATGTTTCCTTACTCCATGCCTGTCTTGTTATTTCCCTTGTTCTCTCATAACGTTTTCTTTTTATTAATTGTATTCCCAGTTACCTTAATTTCAACTTTTCTTTTCACTTTTCTTCTCCTTCTCCTCTCATCACGTAACATTTATTACCCTCTTTCCTCCACTTTCTTTATTTCTATTCCACCTTGTGTCTCCTTTCTCCCTCCCACCCAGCCATCTTCCTTCCCTCCTGGCACCCACTTCTCCCTCACGTCTCCCTCTTCCTTCTCTTGCCTTCCTTCTTCTGACACCATTCCCTCCTTCCTCCTCTCCCGTCCCTCCTCCTCTTCTATTCCCCATCTCTTACTCCTTCTCTCCCCACATCCTGCTCCCCTTCGTGTCCCAGTGTTCATCCTCTTTCCCCTCCACCTTGCGTCCCTCCTCTGCCCAGCGCTAAACCTCTCTCTCTTCAGGATTAGGTTTGGAATCCTCGACAATTTAGCTTCAGGAACAAGGCGTCTCTTATCCTCGGTGTGTGAGATGCTGGGTAGTCGCTCCTCGCCACGTAGGGAGTCCCGGCGATGCTGCCCTCTGTCCTCTGTTCTCCACCACGCCCAAGCCTCCTCCTCCTCCTGGTTCTCCTGGTTCTCCTCTTTCTGCTGCCGCTGCTGCTGCCCGGTCCTCTCTCTGCGTGTTCCCTTAATAGCAGTAGTCGTTCTTGTGGTCCTCCTGCTTTTCTTCCTTTTGTTTCGTTTGCCCCTGTTTTCTTCTTGTTCTTTGTGTGTTCTTTGTATATTTGTTGTTGTTTGTTGTTGTTGTTGTTGTTGTTGTTGTTGTTCATTCTATGTTTTTTTTGTGAATTTCTTCTTCTTCATCATCTTCTTCTCCTTCTTCTCCTTCTCCTTCTTCTTCTTCTTCTTCTTCTTCTTCTCCTTCTTCTTCTTCTTCTTCTTCTTCTTCTCGTCGTTGTTCCCCTCCTCCTCCTCCCTCTCCTGGAACATATTTACCCTTTTTGTCTCTTTTCCTGTAATGATTTTTCTCATTCTTTATCATGTTTCTGCGTAACGTACCTTCCTCCTCCTCCTCCTCCTTGGTGCTGAGTAGTTTTTCCTCTTTTCTTGTATCGTTTTTGTAATTTTATTTTTTTGCCGGTTTAATCTTCTTTTCTTTCTGCTTCTCGGTATGTTCCTTGTTAAGTATGCTTT
>NC_087158.1:23212039-23217039 GCF_035594125.1 Scylla paramamosain
TCTCTCTCTCTCTCTCAGTAAATAACGACATTGATGGGAAAGAGATGATTTGTTTTGATTCTCGCCTCCCTGTCATCGGGATTCTGGTGGTGGTGCCCTGTTTTCCGCTTCCGTGTGATGGAGGTGGGTGTGGGGGAGAATAGGGGCGAAGGGAGTAGGTTGAGAGGCGTTGAGAAGATAGGAGGAAAGGGAGAAGGAACACAGGATAGGAACGGAAGGAAGAGAGGGAGAGGTACTTTAGAGAAGGGAGAAAAGAGAGGGAAGAGGGAAGGGATGGATGAAAGAGGGAAGAGATTTAGATATGTTAGGAAGGAGGAAAGGTTAGAAGAAGGGGTAGGATAAGTGTGATGGATGGATGGAGGTCAGTAAGAGGCAAGGAAGAGGCTGAGGAAAAGGGTAAGAATATATATAAAGAGAGAGAGGAAGGGAGAAATGGATGGTAGGTGACATGGATTAGGATAGAAAGTGCGGGATGGAATGGCAGAGGAGGGAAAAAGATGAGAGGTAGAAAAAGGAAAGTACTGAGGGAAGGGATGAAAGGCTATGAGTAGGAGAGATCAGGGGTAGGAGGGAGGGAAAAGGAATGGGGTAGATGGAGAAGAGGTTTTAGGAGATACGATAGGAAATATTAAGTGGTAGAATATGTATGATGGGAGAAAGGAAGGAAGGGAAGGATGGGAAATTATTTGGAATGGAAGGAAAGAGTGGGATAGCATTGGGCAGGAGGAAAGAAAGGGAGAGGAAAGAGGAGAAGGGTATGTAGTGAGGGAAAAAGTAGACTGAGTAAAGAGGGAAAGAGAAAGGAAAAAAAAAAGATAAAAGATGACTTAAGGGAAAGGAATTAAAGAGATAAGAGTAGTACTAGTACTAGTAGTAGTAGTAGTAGTAGTAGTAGTAGTAGTAGTAGAGAGAGAGAGAGAGAGAGAGAGAGAGAGAGAGAGAGAGAGAGAGAGAGAGAGAGAGAGAGAGAGAGAGAGAGAGAGAGAGAGAGAGAGAGAGAGAGAGAGAGAGAGAGAGAGAGAGAGAGAGAGAGAGAGAGAGAGAGAGAGAGAGAGAGAGAGAGAGAGAGAGAGAGAGAGAGAGAGGTGCAAGCAACGAGGACTAATCACCCTCTCTTTCGTCGTCAGTCACTCCTGTTTGTTTGCCTGGCGGTAATTGCGTTCCTGTGTTTACCTCTCCGCGGCGGCAGCGACTCACCCAGCGGGACTCGGGGAAAAAGTTGCCGCGATCTCACCCCGGGGACACCTTCTGGGGCGTGGGCGTGGGCGTGGCGGAGGGACAGGAGGCAGAGAGACGAGAGGAATGGGCGGGAAGAATGGATGCATCTGGGAAGTAAAGTGGGAAAAAATGCAATTGGTAAGGAAAGTGAGAAGGAAGGAGGAAAAATGTACAGGGAAAGATGTGATGGGAAGGAAGGGAAGGGAATATGATGAAGGGGAAACAGGAGAAAAGGAAGGTAAGGTAGGAAGGATCTGGAAAGTGTGGAAAAAAGAAATATGATGAGAGAGACGTTGAGGGATAAAAAGAAAAAAAATACAAAAAAGGAGAGAGAATGTCACCAAAGAAGAGAGGAACGGGGAAAGAGAAAGAAAGAGAAGAAAAAAAAGAGGAGAGAAGAATGGAAAGGATGAGAAATAGAAAAAAAAAGGAACGACAGAGAATGACACCAAAAAAGAGAGCAACAAAAAGAAGGAAGAAAGGGAGGAAATAGATGAATGAAAAGATTGCAGAGAGAGAGAGAGAGAGAGAGAGAGAGAGAGAGAGAGAGAGAGAGAGAGAGAGAGAGAGAGAAAGCATTACGATACGTTTGCGAAGGTGTAAAAAGGAAATTGTTACAGATAGTGTGTTTCCATTGTGCGGTGTTCCCTCTAACACTTGCAAACTGTTATGGCGGGGAAGGCGGTGCAGTCTGGCGAAAGAGAAGGAAAACCTGAAACATACAAAAAAAAAAAAAAAAAAAACTGACCTAAATCTTCACTACTATATGAATATTTAAAGTGTTAATTGCTGTCTGATAATTGCTAAGATAACACTGCAAGGAATTATATCACGTGGGATTGAGAGAGTAAAGGTAAAAGTCCTTCTCTCTCTCTCTCTCTCTCTCTCTCTCCCTCTCTCGGGCGTGTCGGTGTCAGCCTGGGGGCTTTGTTTGCCTCATTTTACACCCGAGGGAGAGGCGGGGAGCGAGGGATGCCTGGCAGGGGAGTGCAATGGAGAGAGAGAGAGAGAGAGAGAGAGAGAGAGAGAGAGAGAGAGAGAGAGAGAGAGAGAGAGAGAGAGAGAGAGAGAGAGAGAGAGAGAGAGAGAGTGAGTTTAAGGAAAATACTTGTGCCTGTGCCTGAGATGTAGTGCAAGGAGGAAAGAATGTAAAGAAGATAGAAAATGGGAAGAGATGAGCATGAGAAAAGGGAAAAAAAAGGAAAAACAAGAAAAGGAAACGGAATAAAACTTGGGAGGAAATGAAAGCAGTTGAAAATGAGTACGAGAAAATTAAGACAAGAAAACCAGAAGGATAGAGGAGAGAAAATGCAAGGAGAAGGAAAAGGGAAAAAAGGGAAAGAAAAGAATAGTTGGAAATAATGTCACGAAAAATCCGAAAGAGGGAAAGGAAAGGAAAGGAGTAAGAATAGAAAGAAAGGATAAAAGTGCCTCATATTTTAAGAGATTCTTTGCAAAATGAAATTATGGAGGAAGTGAACGTTGCTGGAGAGAAAGAAGAGAAGGATCGTGAAGGGAGGAAAGGGAGGGATGGAGGAAAGGGAGAGATTGGGGTGAGGGAGAAAAGGATTGGGGTAGATAGACGAATTAAGAGAGAGAGAGAGATCGGATAAGGGAGGGTGAAAAGGGGAGGAGGGAAGAGGGAAATGTGTGATTGGAGGAAAAGGGGGGGAAGTCGAGTGGAGAGGAAAAGGAGAAGAGAAAGTTGAGGGAAAGGAGGAAAGAATGAATGGGAAATGTATCTTTGGGGTATTTCTACTCACGACTTTTTTTCCAGCATACATATTTATTTGCTCTTTCTCTCTGTCTATCTGTATCTCTCTCTCTCTCTCTCTCTCTCTCTCTCTCTCTCTCTCTCTCTCTCTCTCTCTCTCTCTCTCAAAGCACGCTTACATGGCCAGCATTTGAATATCACTCCCCGGAGCGTCCTTGAAACCAACTGAACTCAATAAACTGACGAGAAGCCCTCGAGATTCGGACAGACAGAGAGAGAGAGAGAGAGAGAGAGAGAGAGAGAGAGAGAGAGAGAGAGAGAGAGAGAGAGAGAGAGAGAGAGAGAGAGAGAGAGAGAGAGAGAGAGAGAGGATTACAGATAAGCATTGAGATAAACGGAGACAAATATTCGTACACTGAGAAATAAAGACAGAAAAACAAAGACAGACAGAAAGATAAGATACAAACATTTACATATACAGGCAGCTGGGCAGACAGACAGACAGGCAGAAACAAACACGGCCGAGCAATAATCACATACACAAAGTAATCACACTACCAGAAGACAGAGGTGGGATAGCACACAAACAGAAATCATATAGACAATACCAGGAGGAATTTAAAGATCACCCCAGGTACACAGACATACATACTCACACACACACACCTTCCGGAAAGCACTGCCCTGTGTACTTTGGAGGATAGAAAAGAATAGGACAGTGTAAATACTAAGGATAGGATGAAGATAAATAGTAGGAGCGAATCAGGATGGACGTGCAAGGATGTGTGCTGGGAGGCTGAAGGAGAGGCAATGTTGAGGACGTGGTGTTAGGGGCATGGCAGTGTCTATAGAAGGTCCTAGATTACACGAAATGTACAGAAAGTCTTCTCAGTGTTAGTGAAAAAGTCGTGTGAGTCGTGAGCTTGGAGGCGTGTGGGCGTGAATAGTGTGTGGGGCGTGGCTGAGCGAGGTCGGTGGCGTGGCGGCGTCTAAGGGTCCCGGGGTGAAAGGAGAGCCGTGAAGCGTGACTCCTAATGTTGCACCGTGTGTGTATCTTGATGCGCGTGTGTACAAAGGCCTGACGGATGGGCGCTACTGGATGGGCTGTGGGGCGTCGCTGCGAGGCAAAAACAAAACAAAAAAAACATGATATACATCGCTGTGCGGGTAGTCAATGCTCATGATTTACTGGACAGTGACCTAGCGTTATTCCTTCCTGAATTTTTTAGAAGCTCAACTACATTATTTTGTGGGATATAGGATTGAATCGTTCCTCTGTATATCTTGCTTACAATTTTTCAAGGCTGTGGAGAGATTAAGGCTTGAGTTATGGTCGTGCTGGGCGGGCGGGATGTAGGGACAGGGGGCGCTGCTAGGCTCCCAGGGGTTCAGTATTATTCCTTTTTACGTTATCCCTGGAATTCGCTCGATTTTAGTGTCATCTTTTTCACCAGCTCCTGATAGGAAATCCATGGGAGATGGGCCGAATGACTCCAGGTAAGGAGGAGAGATTGTGTCCGTTGAGAGGGAGAGGAGGGGAGAGGACTGGATGGGAGGTAGGGGAGAGGAGAGGGGGAGGAGAAAAGTGGAGAGGAGAGGAGAGGAGAGGAGTTGAGAAGTGCTGAGGTAGGCTCATGGAGGCACATTTAGCTAGGCTTTCCTTGTAATGTTTTTTTTTTCTTTTTGCACATTGTTTGTGGAAATTGTGAAGAGGAAAGGAAATTAGTCATAGTTGAGTTTCCTGTTTGTAGTTTTATATTACATTCCTTATGATATTCCTTGTATTTTTATTTATTTTTTTGTAGCACATGGTTGACATTATTCTGTGGGAATTATGTATAAAAAACACAAATTACGGATGCGTTTTTTCTCATGCTATCAATTTTCATTGTAATTTCTGATAATTTTTGAGATGCAAAGCTATACAAAGAATAAATGCTTAATTTTTTGTATTTCCGATGATATTCTCAGCTAAAACGTTACACAGTCATTACAGACACAAATAACTGCAAGAACACAGAGAACAACAAAAAAATCTGGTGATTTTTAGGGAACGGAAGTTTTATAA
>NC_087158.1:23222039-23272039 GCF_035594125.1 Scylla paramamosain
AGAGAGAGAGAGAGAGAGAGAGAGAGAGAGAGAGAGAGAGAGAGAGAGAGAGAGTGTAGAGGAGAATGAATACTACTACCGCACCCTCTCTCTCTCTCTCTCTCTCTCTCTCTCTCTCTCTCTCTCTCTCTCGAGGAATGCGTGTATTTCCTGACATACAACAGTTGATCACTAGCAAGACCGCCTCCAGCTGACACACTTTCTTTATTTTTATCCTTGTACTCCGCTGCTGTCTTGGACCAAAAAGAAATGAATGAAAATAGACAAATAAAACGAGTGACACATTTACACAGTACTATGGAATTACCGTTAATTATTTATAGATGTGAATGTTTTGCCTATTAATTTGTTGGTGTGTTTCGTACCGCAGTATTTGGCTGGGCAGGTGATAGGTTTATTTGTTTATTTGCTTATTTATTTTTTGCGTATAAAGGAGTGTGGGTGATGGCTGTAAACTGTGTAAAAAAAGAAAAAAAAAAGCCGCTTAATTGCTGGCATCCATGAGAGTTAAGTAGTAGATGGTTTTAATCGGGTTAGCCAAATATATTCCGCAGGTGTCTTGATGTTCCTCCCTTAAAATAGTTTGTCATAGGGAAATAAAGAGAAATAAAATTAAAACTAAATAAATTGAATAAGTAAAATGAAAACTGAAAAATGTTAAAATAAATAAATAAATAGATGATACAAGATAAAAAAAATAAATATGGAAATAACCAGAATGGAATAAAATGAATAAAAATAAAGTGAAAATAGGAAAAAAATGAATAAAGTAAAAAAAAAAAAGAGGCACAGAGATTTAGAGTTTGCGAGTGAAAAAAGATGAAAGAGAGAAAATACTCGTTAACCATCACATAACCAAAGGTGTGATGGGTCGTCATAGAAAGTGGAAAAAAGAAATGTAAAGAGAGAGAGATCCACCAAAGTTTACCAGTGGAAGTGATGTAAGGGAGAAAGATCCTCGTTAACACCTCCATAAGTAAAGGGGACAGAATAGGAATAGGGAAAGTCATGCGTGGTGTGGGAGGGATGGTCATTTGCACACGTACCTTTCATTTCTATCTTGTTATTCACGTGTCCTGGGAAATGATCAGTAATGTTTCTGTAGTGAAGCCGCCACGCATCTAGACAGAAGGTAGAAGTATCGCGTGGGTTGTCTTGGCAGTGTATATTTAGTAGAGAATGTGTGTGTGTCTCTGTGCGTGCGTGCGTGCGTGCGTGTCTGTCTGTCTGTGTGTGTCTGTGTGTGTGTGTCGCGCTTCAGTCCATTATCTATTTAAAACCCCCTGTCGTTGAGGTCATGTTGCCGCCGTGGGGGACGTTGTTGTTCGCCTTGTGGAGGAGAAGACTGCAAAATTTAGTACCAAGCGCGTGTCTTCTTTTTTTACCTGGTTACCGGCTCGTCTCGCTCCGCCACCAGGTGTGTGCGTGGGTTCCTGCCTCGCCCGGCATGTCCAGTGTTGCTCAGATAATGGTAAGAGTTAATTTAATTTCCTGCAACACCTGTACATTCCTTTGTGAGAGATACTGCCAGTTTGTGTGTGTGTGTGTGTGTGTGTGTGTGTGTGTGTGTGACCTGCGAGAGAGAGAGAGAGAGAGAGAGAGAGAGAGAGAGAGAGAGAGAGAGAGAGAGAGAGAGAGAGAGAGAGAGAGAGAGAGAGAGAGTATCGGCAGAAGCTTTGTGTAAGATTAATGTGCATCATGTGTTCGGTGTAATAATGCAAGTGAACGTAAGTGAATGGTAATTGGAGGAATAGTGATGGTGATGCACACTCTAACCTGACTGGCGTGTGTGTGTGTGTGTGTGTGTGTAGTTTTATATGGTCGTGTAGGACAAGGTCGCGAGTGGGAGTGTACAAGGTTTTCACTGTGTCGAAGAGGCAGGGTGGGCGTGGCTGAGAGAGAGAGAGAGAGAGAGAGAGAGAGAGAGAGAGAGAGGGGGGGGAGGGAAGGTTAGATATATTTTCAGCACGTGCTAGAATAAAACGACGCATCAGCTGTTAAGGGAGACGAGCGTAAACTAGAATAGTGAGTAAAGGAACATCACAGCGCCCCTCCTTCCCTCCCTCCCTCCCCACCTGCCTGTACCTCGCGCCCCCAGCACCGCCTCCTTCACTAATGCATATGAACGACGCGGATGTAGGAATGGATGACTTAATTTCCAAGTGCGCTGCTAACATTAAGAGGACTGAACACGCAGCCAGCTACCTTTCCCCCATAAGTAACTAAGCAACCTATTATTTCCTCATTACACATTGAGAACCACCCATTGAGCACGGAACAGGACGTTAGTGAAGGCAATGGAGGGTCTGAATCTTTTAGCTTGCCTTATGTGGTGTTTAACTCGATGGTCAGTAAAAGTAAAATAACCAGGAAAGAATGATACAGGATTGAATGTCTGAGAAAAGTGAGAGTAAAAAATAATACGAATTTTGCTCAAGGAAAGATGTAGATAAAGAAAATACTGGTATGTTAGGGTATTGTAGCAGAAGGGGTCTATAAAAACAAAGCAGAGTCGCAAGCCTTGTATTGTGCCGGGGTGCAGAGCGGCAGAGGTGAAGTGACAGCCACAGCGAGCGTGTTAATGGCTACCAGGCCGCGTCTCAGGCGACCTTGACTCAGCTTGACACTGCTCGGACAAAGCTGGAGGTGTCCGAGGCGCGGCCTTTACTGAAACTGCAAAGTGACGATAAAAGCGAGTCAACTTACAAATGCTAAAACAATCACTGCACCATTTTCTTTTTTGACGTTACCTGGAAGTAAAGATGACGTGTCAGAGAGATAGAAAGAAAAAACATAAAATAAAAGAAAAAAGTATACTATAGAAAAAATGTTGATATCCGTACAAATACTATAGCACCAGTTACGTTAAGTTTGGTTCGGTCAAGTATTTTAATAATTTCACCCAGAAGGAAATGCATTTTTTTCTGCTGTATCATTGTATTCTGTATGGTATTTATTTCCGGTGTTATTTTTTTTCCTTCTTCAGTTTTTCCTGCAACTTTTTTCCTACATTCATTTGACTCCTGATTGACATAAAACATGGTGAAACTGAAACACCGATACATACAATTAATCCGCAGTGGATAATGACGTACCAAGAATATTACAGGAAAAGTGAACGTCCTCGCGGGTGAGTTAATTATGTCACGTGACGATATCTCATAACTGTAAGCTGAATGTCACCTCCTCTTGGGTTGATACTGCAGACCTTTCAACGTGTCGACTTGACCTTTATGAGTCTGATACACTATTGAAGTCTCTATCTATATGTCAGCCTAACTTGATCACTTAACCTTTTTGTCCCCACGAATTGAAGTTACGTTATGATCTGTATTCTTGATTTACTTAACCCGCTTACTTTAGATTAGGTTAGGTTAAGTTAGTTTATATTTATTTATTTGTTTTTATTTTCTTATTTAGTGTGTTGCGTATAAAATATTTGTTGCATTGCCAGGTGTTGGTTGGTGTTTTCCTACTTTCCCTGCCTTGCCATACACACCTCTTAGGGAAATTGCCCTGATGCATGTTGCTGTCACTCACGTTGTTGCCTTTCTTTTTTGCGTCACACACCTGCTCTGGCTGCCAACATTCACCACACACCTGTCCTGACGCCTGATTCCCCTATAGTGTTACTGCTTGTTGTGTGTGTGTGTGTGTGTGTGTGTGTGTTTGTTTCTATTTGTGTCTTTCGGTCTGTCTGTGTCTTTCGTTTATCTCTGTTTATGTCTATGCTTCTCTCTGTTTCTGCTTTTTTGCTTCTATTTGCTTGTATCTATTTCCTTTTTATTTGTCTCTCTATATCCCTACCATTCTCTCTCTCTCTCTCTCTCTCTCTCTCTCTCTCTCTCTCTCTCTCTCTCTCTCTCTCTCTCTCTCTCTCTCTCTCTCTCTCTCTCTCTCTCTCTCTCTCTCTCTCTCTCTCTCTCTCTCTCTCTCTCTCTAAGCCTAAACACCTATTGCCTCACGCCAAGCTTAACCTTCCACTGAAACTTCATTGAAAAATGAGCTATTCGACTTTCATCAGATTTTCACGTAACTTCCGAGTCAGCGGGCCGTTGACTGCACTTTATTCATCTCCCTCGTGTGTGTGTGTGTGTGTGTGTGTGTGTGTGTGTGTGTGTGTGTGTGTGTGTGTGTGTGTGTGTGTGTGTGTGTGTGTGTGGGAAGGTGTTAATTTAATATGATGAGTTAATTTTTTGGTTCTGTTTTCCACTACTCATTGTTTTCTTTTCTCATTCACAGGTAAGGAAGAAAGAAGATGTCCTGTACATTTGTGTCCTCAACGCCTCAGTCTTCGTAAGGTATGTGGAAAGGTGTGAGTTATGCTGGCGTTTACCTGTGTGGCTGCGTCCAGGTAAACAAGATTGCTCCGTCTCCGGTACTGGTTTTATGTAAATTCTACCCAGGAAGATTCCTTCACGAAAGTTTCACCCAAAGTATTTCACCACAATGATAAATTCACTCAACTTACCTTAACTTAGCCTACTGTACCTGACCTTACCTCACCTCACCTCACCTCACCTCACCTCACCTCACCTTACCTCACCTTACCTTACCTTACTTTTCTTACCTTACTTTACCTAAGCAATCCTAGACTAACCTGACGCACCGTAGGGAAATATTTTTTTAGAGATGATGTTGGTAGAATGTTTGTGGGGTAAATGTACCAAGAGCAACTCAGGGTACACGCTGGCACTTGAGGTCGCCGGCACCGCTGCAAGCGTTTTAAAGGAGAGTGCGTTGCCAGTGCCTTGCGTGTTAGTGTTCAGGGCAGGAAGATTGCCGTGTGTCTCTTGTACTGGGAGTGTTGGGGAGTGTTAAGCATTTCGCCACTACGCAGATTTTCTCATAATCACTTAAAACCTTTTAGACGTTCATGTACTGGTCTTTTGAATAGTTCTTGTTTTTGTTTATTTATTTTTCTATTTACAGATGTCATAGTACAATTATTATGATTTAATATTTTTCTAGAGCCAGAATTTCAGTGAGGTGCCGAGAACTACCTTTTGCCTGCTACAATGTAAAGAAAACACAAAAGCTACAGGCATCACACTGAGTCATGAATTCCGTCGCACCAGCCAGGCATTAACAGCGGGCTTAAATATCTGGAGCGTAAGAGTGTTTTCAATGTTTTGTACCCTAGAGGAAAGAAATAACCTATTCTCTCTTTTTTACGTCCATGAAAGCAGTTTTTCCACAGTGCTTTGAGTGTTAAAGGACAGTCATAGTAGTGAAAGGGATGAAGCTAAGTGCATCGGCGGGTCTTCCTTATCTTACTACCATGCTTGTATTTGCGCTTATGACGGAGCTGCGGCGTCTCTTTAATGGTGACTCGGAGTAATGTGAGTGCGGCGTTTGAAGCGGCGGTGATGGGCGGCGTGAGACATAAACACAGCATGAAGGAAGCTGTTAGTTCGCTGCCTCTCCTGTGATGGCTGGGAGCGTAAATAATTGTAAATAATGACTTGCTTCTCTTTTATCTCTCACGGAACATCACTTAGAAGCTTTTTTTTTACAATCTTTTTCATCTTTTTTCACATCTTTTTCATCCCTCCCTTTCCTCAGCCACCGGTTTGTTCCAGTTCTGTAAATATTAAAAAAAAAAAAAAAAAAGAGGAAAACAGACTCGTGCACTTAAACGGGCGTGGAATCTCTCCCATTCATGTCTTTATGTGTTTGGTGACATGCTGGTGATGTTAATATTGGCTGAGGAAGAATAGGAAAGATAAAAAGAGTGTAGAAGTAATGAACGAGGGACTGAGGGAGATAGAAATATAGATTGGATGGAGAGAGTTTATGAATATAGGAGTAGTGAAGGAAATATTGAGGGAGGAAAAGTGTAGGATGGGAAATAAAGGACAAATTAAGGAAGGAGCGAAGGATGGACTGAAAGAGAATACAGGTAAGAATGAAAGAAATATGAAGTAAGAATAAGAATGTAGAAGTATAGAAATCAAGGAAAGGTCGAGGAAGAACAGGAAATTAGGGTGAAGAGAAATGAAGGTGTAGTTTTGTGATTTGATTTCCGGTATAGGTCTGTTTCTGTAGGGCGTGAAGGAGGGCTTGATGGGGGCGTGGTGTGTGTGGTGATGGGTGTGGTGGGTGAGGGGGGCGGGTGGTACGTGTGGGAAGCGGTCGATTGGCCGGTTGAATGATTGTCGCCTCGTGATTAAGGTGACTGGTCCTCGACACGCGCACACACGCACACCTCACACGCATGTACGACCCCACACACACACACACACACACACACACACACACACACACGGAATCATTCATCATGTCAGAGTAACACATTCTCCTCAGTCTCGCCTCCTCCTCCTTCTCCTCCTCCTCCTCCTCCTCCTCCTCCTCCTCCTTCTCTCACCGTCGGCTTACACGGACACGAGGGAGGATGAATTATATAAAAGGGACCATCTCTAATCCCCTTCCTGCTCTTCTCTCATTCCATCTCATCTTTACCAACTTACACTTGGTGAGCGAACTTTTCCGCCACCCATTTGCTACCACGCTATGAACTATCTGCACTTATGTTAATTGAAATGAAAATAATAAAAACGAGGCAATTCACTCAGAACTCATCACTCGGTTGATTGATATACCATTTTTTTTTTTAACGTGAGTGTTTTTGTTTTGACAGAGTTATGTGTATTTGTATTCCGTTGGTGATAAAGTGATTAAGAAAAGGGCAATTGCTGTCATGCTAAATATAGATAATTTTTCTCTTACTTAATCTCCTGCCCCTTTATGTTATCTGGAGAAGAAGCATGAGTGCTGCCACTGGGTGTAGAAGAGAACTGGCTGGGAAGACATACTAATCTTTCTATTAAACATACAGCGCTCTTTGCGTGGAAACGAAGAAGGAAGGAAAGAAGTCGCGGTAACTTTTATTCCACCTCGATATTCCTTAAGTTGAACTACGAAGGAAGATATAATTATTTTTGTAATACATCGCTCTTTAAGTGGGAAGTATGAAGAAAGGAAGGAAGCCAAGGTAACTTCTTGTGCCTCGATAATGTCCATTTGAAAACTATGAAGGCGTGAGAGAACATTACTAGGAAGGAAGCCACTCACGATGAAGCTTCTTCCACTAGTGATGTTACTCCTTCGGTAAAGAGGAAGAGGAGGCTGAAGTAGGAAGAAAGTCTCGACACTCCGTTCTCTTCTTCGATGTTCACGAAACTAAGAAGAGAAGATAGAAGAACATGGAGGGAAGCCTCAATAATGTTTCCTTTACTTGAGAGGATGACTAAACAAAAATAGGAAAAAAAGTCACCATACTTCGTTGTTTTTAGCGAAACCAACAAGGGAGAACAGAAGAATACTGAAGGCAGCGACGTTAATGTTTCCTTAACTTGCTTTGCTACTCATTCGATAACGAGAAGAAGTAGGAGAGAAAATAACACCAAAATACTATCTCTGCTTTAATGTTCTCCACGAAACTAACAAGAGAGGGTAGAAGAGCACGAAACGAAGGCTTGCTAATATTCCCTCAACTCGCCAGGAAGAGAAGACAGAAATAGGATGAAAGGCACCGTAATCCCATGTGTACTTCGAAGTTCGCCACGAAACTGACAATTGAAGATGGAAGAGCATGGAAGACAGAGATGATAATCCTCCTGTTACTTTAATGTTCCTTCTTGCACTTCGATGCTTTTAACTTAACTACTAGAGAGCGCCAAAATACCATTATGCAAGAAGGAGTCATATTTGGTAACTCACTCCCTTCCTTCTTTCCTCCTTCACTGCCTTCCTCTCCCTACTCGTCCTCCAGCGTTGTCCCTCTTCCTCGAATATCCAAGGGGTGCTGATGCTGCCTAGTCAGGATTTCAACATACTCGCCTCAAGAATGTTTGTTATGGAAATCTGTGTAAACAACGTGATTTCCCTGGTACTTGATAGGAGGCAGGGGAAAGATACATATTTGCTCAAAACTCTTAGTAAGAAGGTAAGTAAGGCTAGTAAGGATGGAAAGGGGGAAATTTCAAAAGCAACAATAACAACAACAGCACTACCACTACCACCACCCACAACAACACCGACAACGACAACAACAACAACAATAATAACAACAACAACAACAACAACAACAACAGAAATAAGAACCAGGAGAAGTACTAGAACAAGAAAAATATAACAAAACAACAAAAACAAGAACAAGAATAATAGTAAGAAGAAGAACAACAAGAACAACAACAACAGCATTAACAACAACAACGACAACATTAGCAACAACAACAACAACAACAACAACAACAACAACAACAACAACAACAACAACAACAACAACAACCACAACAACTACAACAACAATAACAAGCCGCACATTCAGGTGGGCGGTGCATTACCTAACTTGTTTTCTTGGTGCGTTGCTAAATTATGCATAGCGTTAATTTCATTTATCCTGCTACGTATTTCAGCAGTATTCATATTAATGTGGATGATTGATTACTCTCCCTCTCCCCCCATTCTCTCTCTCTCTCTCTCTCTCTCTCTCTGTCTCTCTCTGGTTCTCTAATGTTGCTTTTTCTATTACGTATTCTTTTTGTTTTGTTGTTGGCGACCACGGATGTGTACATAAATTATACACGCACAAAAACACACACACACATGTATATACTTTTCATGCAACACTAAAAGATGCATGGAATAGCACTTCACCTAATTCGACACACACACACATACACATTCACGTAAGTAATCAACATATATAAGGCCCTCTCTCTCTCTCTCTCTCTCTCTCTCTCTCTCTCTCTCTCTCTCTCTCTCTCTCTCTCTCTCTCTCTCTCTCTCTCTCTCTCTCTCTCTCTCTCTCTCTCTCTCTCTCTCTCTCTCTCTCTCTCTCTCTCTCTCTCTCTCTCTCTCTCTCTCTCTCTCTCTCTCTCTCTTCCCACTTCTGCATCACCAAGTATTTATACAATCCTCCCCCTTCCTTTCTCTTCTCGTTAATATATCTTCGTGTGCCTCGTCCTTGTGGCTTCCAGTAATATCTCCCTTTCCCTTCCCGAGCTTACAACCGCCTCAGGACTTGAAAGAAAAGAATGCAATGGATTATTTATTTATCTCGAGAAGTTGCGAGGGAAACAAAAACGAGAAAGTGAGCCCTGAGGGAAGACAGAGAGAGAGAGAGAGAGAGAGAGAGAGAGAGAGAGAGAGAGAGAGAGAGAGAGAGAGAGAGAGAGAGAGTTATAAAGGTGAGGTTCAGTGAGGTGCGTCGCGCAAATGCTTCTGTCACACCGCGTTACGAGTTAATCAGGAAGTAATTACCGTGAAGGAACGATTCCACTTTTTTCTATATGATTGTTCGATGCTTTTGTGTTTTAAAAAAGGGAGAGAAATGTACTCTTATTTTTTTATCCCGTTGGGGCCGTAAAAATTTAAAACAGACAAACCTACACTCACACACACACACACACACACACACACACACACACACACACACACACACACACACACACACACACACACACACACACACACACAGAGAGAGAGAGAGAGAGAGAGAGAGAGAGAGAGAGAGAGAGAGAGAGAGAGAGAGAGAGAGAGAGAGAGAGAGAGAGAGAGAGAGAGAGAGAGAGAGAGAGAGAGAGAGAGAGAGAGAGAGAGAGAGAGAGAGAGAGAGAGAGAGAGAGAGAGAGAGAGAGAGAGAGAGAGAGAGAGAGATATAGCGTACATTTACAACCTTTTCTTTCATTTAGAGTCATGAACCGTCCCCCCCCCCACACACACACGCAAATATCGAGAAGCTTAATTTAATATAGTAATTCAGGCAACCATTAAAAAAAAAGAAAAAAAACATTCAATATTTTAGTTTCTCCAGACTCTCATCATTCTTTCACCTGATTGGCTGTAGATAACCTGCCCCCGAAAAATACGTGTTGCTCATTGGCCAGTAGAGAGACCCTCGCTGGCCGCCTGTTGGGTCGCGTGTGTAGCTTCATTGAAATGCATGCTGATGATTGGTTCGCATGGCCGGCCCCACTACACCTCACGCATCGCCCATTGGCTCACGCGTGCTACTCTATTGTTTTGCCGACCTAGTGTGTGTGTGTGTGTGTGTGTGTGTGTGTGTGTGTGTGTGTGTGTGTCTGAGAGAGAGAGAGAGAGAGAGAGAGAGAGAGAGAGAGAGAGAGAGAGAGAGAGAGAGAGAGAGAGAGAGAGAGAGAGAGAGAGAGAGAGAGAGAGAGAGAGAGAGAGAGAGAGAGAGAGAGAGAGAGAGAGAGAGAGAGAGAGAGAGAGAGAGAGAGAGAGAGAGAGTCGAGTATGCACAGACAGGTAGAGAAACAAACTTAACCAAAACAAACATACGCACTTGCAGACAGACAGATAGAAAGACAGGCAGACAAACAAACAAACAGACAGGCCGACAGACAGATCAATATATCCAGACAAACAGACACAGATCTTAATTAGATTCGATGGCTTTATTAACCACAAGATAATTGGTAGTGAATAAAAACAGATAGTGTCGCTTAATTCAAATAAAATTCCTATTACAATATAACTTCAGTTTTAATCATCAACAAGTCTAGCAGGAGGCAAAATATCTGCTGCTGTTTGTTTTCTTATGCATTTCTTCGTACTGAATCCTATGCAAACACTCACTAGGAAAGATAGGCAGGAAGACTGACAGCCAGACAGACAAGCAGACAGGCGGGTGTAAAGATAGGCAGACGTTAGATAGACAGATACACAAACAGGCACAATATGTAATCTTTGTCAGACAGATAGATAGGCAGTACAGTATGTAATTCTTTTGCAGACAGGGAGGCACATAAACTGACAATAGCAGACATTCACAGACAGGCAATGAATATATTTTCTCGCGTAAAATCACAAGGAAAGACAGGCAGGTATAGAGACAGACACGGACACTAGGCAGACAGACACAGACAAGCACAGTATGTAATTTTTGGTAGTGTGGAAAGACATGCAGATAGACAAGTATACATAGAGATACAGACACCAGGCAGACACACACAGGCAGGCAGTGAATATAATTTTTGGTCCTGTGGCGTAAGAAGGAAGGGTGTGGGTGCTTCCCTGGTCGCGATTTCTAAGAAGTATTAATTAAGGTGGCTTCGCTGGACAGGTATCGACAGCCCCGCCCTTCTCTCTTTGCTTTATTTCTTTCTATCTCTTTCTCAGTATATCTTCTTGTCTCTTTCTTTTTTTTTGTCTTCTCTTCCTCCTCGCTCATATTTCCATCTCCCTTACCTTTCCCGATTTTTTCTCTTTGTTTAACTTTTCTTCTATTCTCCTACACCCCTCTATGTCCTCCTCCTCCTTCTCCTCGCCTACTCCTCTTCCTCCTCCCTCTCCTCTAATGACCTTCAGTGAGCCCAAAAGGTCAGCCGGATTCTTGGACTCCATTTTTTTTTTCACGAATTCTTCCCCCACGAACTATTGACACACACACACACACACACACACACACACACACACACACACACACACACACACACACACACACACACACACACACACACACACACACACACACACACACACACACACACACACAAACACACACGTTCTTTTTTTCCATATTTTCCTCTTATTCATCCTCTCTATTTCACTCATTCGTTACTTTCACATTTTTTTCTTCTCGTTTTATTATTCTTTCGGTGATATATTCATTTCATCCTCCTCCCTCCTCCTCTCTCCCTCTCTCCCTCCTTCACACACTCTTTCTCCTTCGTCTTCCTCCTTCTCCTTTTCTTTTCATCTCCTCGTTATCAATTTTACGAGGTCATTTCCGCCTTTTTCGCGACCACTATGTTAAGTTATCGATTATGTTACACAACCCCCCTTGCCACTTCCCTCCACTCACTTCCTTACTCTCACTCATACGAAACCTCTCATCAGCATTGCTCTCTCACGTGCCACATTCTGTACTCTCTCCTTAGGCGTGTAGGCGCGGGTGGTGGCGTGTGGAGCGGCTCGCGGAGGTGGTGAAAAGGGAGAGAGTAATGCTGGTGAGAGAGAAAAACATAAGAAGGTGCCTACTAAGTTGAGGAAGTTGTATAAGTGGAAGCAAATATGACTGAGGAAAATGAAGATGAGGTAACGTGGACAAGAAGGAAGAAGAGGAAGACGAGAAGAAGGACAAAGAGAAAGAGGAGGAAGAGGAGAAGGAAGAGGAGGAGGAGACGTGGACAAGAAAAAAGGTTAGAAGAATGAGAAAGATGAGGATGAGAAGGATGAAGAGAAGACTTGGAGAAGAAAGACGAGGAAGAGGAAGAGGAAGAGAAGAAAGAAGAAGAAGAGAAGGACGGGAAGGATGACGAATATGAGTAATAGATATGAACAAGGAGGATGAAGAAGAGGAAGAAATGGACGAAAATTATGACGAGGAGAAATAAGAGGAGGAGAAAGAGGACACCAAGAACAACAAGAGTGAGGAAAAAGAGGAAGAGGAGGAGGAGGAGGACCAATATGATGAAGTAAGTAGAGGAGACGACAGTAGGAGAGAAAAAGAACACTAAAGAAATACAAACGAACACAAAGAAAAGAACAAACAAATGTGTTGACTCTTATAGGAATGCTTGTGATACACTGCTCTATCTAATCTGAAGTAAGAGATGCTTTTCGAGAATGAGGAGGAGGATGGGCGAAGAGGAGAAATTTGAAGAAGCGGAGGAGGAGGAGAGGAACGAAAGTGAGGAGGAGGAAAAAGAGGAGGGAGAAAAGATGCGGGAGTAAAAACATTAGAATTGAAAGGAGGAGGAGGCTAAGGAGGAAAGAGAAAAACAAAAGGAAAAATAGAAGCAAGATGGCAGTGGACGAGGGCAAGCAATAAGATGTGGAGCATAATAAGATGGAAAAGATGTGTGGGGATAAAGGATAAATGAAATAAAGATGAAAGCAGTGAACTTGCCTTGAGGAGGAGGAGGAGGAGGAGGAGGAGATGAAAGTGGTGGTGGAGGAAGAAGAGGAAGTTGAGATGAAAGGACGAGATGCGGAAGAGAATGAAAAAGAAAAAAAAAGAGATCATTGGTTTAATTACTGTAATATTTGTGACAATAATGATAATGATGATAATGCTAATAATAGTGACTGAAATTTAAATATATGTACTTTATTTTTTTACAACCCATTCCACTTTTAATTTATCGGTCATTACTCAGTTTACGTCATCATTGGAAAGGACTTGGCCCCCCAACTCTCTCTCTCTCTCTCTCTCTCTCTCTCTCTCTCTCTCTCTCTCTCTCTCTCTCTCTCTCTCTCTCTCTCTCTCTCTCTCTCTCTCTCTCTCTTTACGCAATTATTAAAGTTTACAAATTTCTTCCATTCATAACTCTGCGACACTTAGAGAAGATGGTGTCAGCATTTGGCACGTAGAGATGGACGAGCTGGAGGAAAAGTGAGTGCGAGAGGAAGAGTAAGTGCAGGAGAAGGAGGAGCAGCAGGAAGAAGAGGAGACGACTAAATGAGGACATGGGAAGTGGGGATAAGAGGGCGCCAAATGAAGAGAAGGTACAAACGTGTAAAGAATTAGCAACGTGGAGAGCGGCGTGTATTGGGAGGTGTGTGTGTGTGTGTGTGTGTGTGTGTGTGTGTGTGTGTGTGTGTGTGTGTGTGTGTGTGTGTGTGTGTGTGTGTGTGTGTGTGTGTGTGTGTGTGTAGTGACGATGGAGAAGGAGGAAAGGATCGTATTGGAGAAGAAATTACGGGGAGGAAGAGAAGCACACACACACACACACACACACACACACACACACACACACACACACACACACACACACACACACACACACACACACACACACACAGATAGAGAGAGAGAGAGAGAGAGAGAGAGAGAGAGAGAGAGAGAGAGAGAGAGAGAGAGAGAGAGAGAGAGAGAGAGAGAGAGAGAGATTAAGGAGGCAGCAAGCGTTGGGGGAAAGGAAGTTTTTAATAATACCTGGTTTGTTTAATTGAGAGGATTTAGAGAGAGAGAGAGAGAGAGAGAGAGAGAGAGAGAGAGAGAGAGAGAGAGAGAGAGAGAGAGAGAGAGAGAGAGAGAGAGAGAGAGAGAGTGAGTGTGTGCTGTCCCCAATCGAGGGTCAGGGACGAAGAATGCAAAGGCGGTGGCGGGTGGAAGGGGTCCTCGGAGGCTGCCTAAAAGTTCCCTTCCCGGCGAGGGTGGCGCCCCGAAAACAATGCCGACAGGAAGAAAATGCCTCCTGCATCACCGGCATCAGCGGACGTGACCCTCGGCAGGCGTGGCAGGGGGCAGCGGGCAGGGGGAAGGGAAGAGAGTCGAAGGTTGGTCATTGGGGTAAGGCAGGATGTGGTGGCCTCTCTGCTCTATGTACGTTCTCTGTCACTGACCTGCCTTACTGTGGCCCTCGTTTGTTGCTTTTCACTGGTTTCCTCTTCCTTGTTTCTCTGCATCGCCTTCGTCTGCTTTCTGACTACTACTGCTATTACTGTTACTATTACTACTACTGCTACTACTGCTACTACTACTACTCCTATCACTTTTGCTATTTCTGCTGCTGTTACGCAACATCAGTGACAAAAACGAATACAACAAGAACAAGAACAAGAACAACAAGAAGAACAACAACAATTACTACTGCTGCTGTTATACTACTAATTCTATTTACTACTACTACTACTACTACTACTACTACTACTACTACTACTACTACTACTACTACTACTACTACTACTACTACTACTACTACTACTACTACTGCTGCTGCTGCTTCTGCTACTACGTCTACTTCCTCCTCTTCCTCCTCCTCTTCTTCCTCCTCCTCCTCCTCCTCCTCCTCCTCCTCCTCCTCCTCCTCCTCCTCCTCCTCCTCCTCCTCCTCCTCCTCCTCCTCCTCCTCCTCCTCCTACTACTACTACTACTACTACTACTACTACTACTACTACTACTACTACTACTACTACTACTACTACTACTACTACTACTACTACCTCCACTACCACCACATCCACCACCATCACTACCACTACATTTTCCTGCTATGTGGGGGCATCAGTCCTCCGGCAGGTGTCTTTCCTTCTCAGGTGTGTCTTGGGAATCCTCACGTTTTTCAGGGAACACACTTCCTTTTCTTCGTCTCTTTTATCTGTCTTGTATCTATTTGTTTACGTGTTTATGTATGTATTTTTTTTACAGTGAGGGTCAAGAAGACGAGAAAAAGAAGACTTGTGTTGGGTTTGTGTTGAATTTTGTGTTGGTGTATTTTTTCTTGTATGTTCATTAGTTTTTGGTTACTTTTTTTGTTTATATGTTAATTTTGTGGTATTTTTTTGTGTTTTCTTTATAGAGATCTTTTTTGCTTTTATTTTACTTTTTTTTTTTTTTGCTGGTTTTGTGTTACTTTGTGCTGCCTGTATTTACTTATAGCACCATAACTCAAAATTGCCGATGAATCACCACCACCACCACCACCACCACCACCTCCTCCTCCCTCACCGCCAAATCACGCCATTCACATCATAACATCACCACCACGACAACCCTTTGGTGGTGGGGACAAGAACATTGGACATTCTTCACTCTCCTCTCATGACCCCTTCCTCCTCCTCTCCTCCCTTCTTACTCCATCCTCCATGTCTCCCTCCTCAGTCTGTTCTTGCACGACTGTTATTTATTCACGCCATGCAAATGAGGGCGTAAAATATTCAGCTGCAGTGTGTCTTGGGTGGCGCAGGAATAGGTGACAGCGGGAAGAAGGCTATTTTCACCTCAGGGCTCCAGGTGTCATGTTTTGCCCTCACTCTGCACTGATAAGTCTTCCCTTGGTGGCCCTCATGCCCTCGTGGCGACGCTTATGCTTTGTCTTTCCTCTTCTCTCTTCCTCTTGTTGCGTAACCTGACAAGACACAACCACACGTCTGCTTTTCAGTAGTGCATGAATTGTCATACACTTGGTTTCTGTATCTAATGAAAGTCTAAAAAGGATTATTTCTAGTTATCATTCGCGCTCTGAGAACTGCTTGGAATAATCTGCATGGCATTACGTGAATCATATCGTGGAGGCGAAAAAGAAATATTTGATCATGTTTTGTGTCGACTTTATCGTAGCTGGCCGCTTTAACTTTCTGAATTTTACATTTTTTTCTCCAAAACGAGAATGGCCAGGAGTTTGAAACAAGGCACAGAATGCTCTTTGATGTCACTCCCACAAGACAAGGCAAGAGAAAGTTGTGTGTTTAAATTCCAAAATGTGAGGCTACTCCCTTGGCGGTCCCCGAGCGGAGTGGAGGCTGGAGATGAGAGGCGGGCCGCAGCGATGCTCTCTGGGAGGGATTTGGTATAAGTGAGTGAGCGGTGGACTCTTGCGTGGGGAGATGGAGAGAAGGAGCGCTCGTAGGCTCAGCTCGCAAGGGTCACAGAGGGGCGCTGCGTCACTTAGCGGCAAGGCAACACTGGCGAGGCTGACAAGGATTCCAGACGGTCTGCAGGAAGAGCGAAGTTTATACAGCAAACTCGTATGAACTCGGCAGCTTATATCAATATGTTGTGTTGGTTTTAGCGGCGTGAAGGGTGAGCGATGACTTGTGTGTGGCAGGGAAGAGAGCAAGATGGTAACGAATGTGAAATTTCCTTTAACAATGATGCAAAAGAGTTTAAGGTTACGAAATTGTATTTTAAAAAGCCCGTTAGATTCCATGTGTCCCGTAATGCAAACAACAGAAAAGTGAAAATAATGCAGGTAAATTTAAGAGTAATTCAGTGTGTTGATAAGGGACGAACACATCACTGAGTCCTTACCGAGGCTTACGTTTTCACTGAAGCGGTGACGGCGCGGCGAAGGAGGCGGCGAGAACACGTGTGGGAGGAGAGCAAACAAAGCAGCCTCTGATTCCCGCCTCATCCTCCGGCTTTGTGGTCATAAATCGCATCCACCCACCTCCACTCCTCCGCCCTACTGCTCTCCACTCCCAGCCTCCCTCACCCTGTCCACCTTCCCACACCTTCACCTCCAGCCTCCCAACGTCCGACAGTCTCCTTCTTCCTTTCCTTCCCACTCCTTCCTGTCTCCTGCTCCTTCTCCTCCAGCCCACCACTCCTCCCTACAGTCTCCTACTCCTAGAAAGGTTTGATAGGATGATAGGTTTGGTTAGGTTAGGTTAGATATGTTAGGTTTGGTTAAGTTAGATCAGGTTTAGTTTTGTTAGGTTAGTTTAAGTTAGGATAGGTTAGGTTAGGTTAGTTTAGATTAAGTTAGTTTAAGTCATAAATCTATCATGGGGGAATTATTTTCGGGTAGAATTTTCATACATGGATCTTTGTGGGGGTGAAATTTACATAGAATTCCTTGGACATATCCTTGCGTAATCCCGAATGTTGCTTCTTTTTATATATCTCCCTTTCTCTTCTCCTTCCCTCCCTCTCTTTCTCTTTTTCTGCAGCCTCCTAATTTACTTTATGGGGCCTTTGTTGGACTCCGGGTTTCCGAGTCTCGTGTTGGTACAGTGAGGACATGGCGGTTATCGTATTAAAGAAGAAAAAAAGACAAAAAGAGAATAAGGGTTGTTTCTCATTACGTCCTATGTTTACCACAAGCCTTCTCAACCTGTGTCTATATGCGTATGGATGTACCTACACTCGCTTCCTTTGACTCCAAGATACGTCTGATGGTTTTTCTTCGTGTGAGCAGAATTTGTGTGTCTCGGGATCGTATTTTTTCAAGCTGCAGTTGTGGGAGTTGCAGGAGTTGCGGGATTGATGGGTAGTGGACAGAGATTAGGGGTTGTGGGAGGCTTTTGTATAGTAGTGATATTGAAGAGGGAGAGTATGATGGTGGTAGTGTTGGTGATGATTGTGGTGGTGAGGATGAGTATCTACAGTTATTATCTTTGATCTTTATCTTTAATAATTGCGTATATGGAAGAGAAGAAATGTTTATATAATCCGAAGATCTGTATTGTTTTCAGTGGTTAAAACTACTACTACTACTACTACTACTACTACTACTACTCAAACCTTTCCTACTCCTACTACTACTACTACTACTACTACTACTACTACTACTACTACTACTACTACTACTACTACTACTACTACTACTACTACTACTCAAACCTTTCCTACTACTACTGCTACTACTACTACTACTACTCAAACCTTTCCTACTACTACTACTACTACTACTACTACTACTACTACTACTACTGCCATTACCACCACCACCGCCACCACTTCAACGACTACTTTCTTCCATTCATCTTTCTGTAATAACTCATGAAAAAAAAAAGAAAAAAATGTATAGAAGCATTCCAAGCTCAGGCTGAGTCTGGCGAGGGAGGAAGGAGTTTGCGGGTCTCTGATGCTCCTTCCTGCGGGAACTTTTACACTCAGAGCTTGAAACTGACCTCGGCGTGGCTGCTCAGGTCCTGCCTCGCCTCCTCCACCTGCTTTTTTATTCTTGCTCCCTTCTTGTGTGCGAGTGTGTGTGGGTGTGTTAGTGGGTGTGCTTGTGGGTTTGTTTGTTGATGTTGTTCTGGTGTTGCTTCTCTCTCTCTCTCTCTCTCTCTCTCTCTCTCTCTCTCTCTCTCTCTCTCTCTCTCTCTCTCTCTCTCTCTCTCTCTCTCTCTCTCTCTCTCTCTCCTCATTTTCTTTGGTTTTGTCTTCCACTTTCTTCTTTGTGATTTTTTTCTTTGTCGTTTTTCTCCGCTGTTGTTGTTCTTGTTTAAATGCTATTACTGCTAGTACTGCTGTTGTTACTACTACTACTACTACTGCTGCTACTACTACTACTACTACTATTATTACTACTACTACTACTACTACTACTACTACTACTATTACTACTACTACTTGTTTTTGTCTAATTCTACTACTACTACTACTACTGCTACTACTACTACTACTACTACTACTACTACTACTACTACTACCATTACTGTTGTTGTTGCTAGTCACTGTTTTGCTACTTAAGATGCATTACGAGCTACTTCCTCTCCGCATCCCATTTTTCCCTTCCTTTCATTATCTACCACCCAATCCCTTTCTCCTCCATAGTCCTTCCCTATCCCACACTCATCCTCTCCCTTCCCTCTCCCCCTGTCCCTCTCCCTTCTCCCTTCTTTCCTAGTTCTCTACCTCGTCAAGGGAAATGAATATGCATCGTGATTCTTCCCTACCTCAGTGTGTCCTCGGAGGGAAAGAGGTAGGGTGTTTGTGAGCTTTGTTTCCCTGTTTCCTTTCTTCCATCAACCTTTTCCTTCCTTTCATCCATTGTCCTTTTAGTCGTCTTCCTTTCACCTCCCTGTCTTCTTCTTCTTCCTCTCGTTTTTCGCCCTTGTTCTCTTTCTTATATATTTTTTTCTCTTTCTCTCGTTCTAATTGGATTTAAATGGGATTTGTGCTTCTAATATCAGTTATATTCGATTTATTTGCTTGATTCTCTTGTTTAATACTTATGATGTGCGATGCTATGCGGTTTCGTTGTTATGACGGATTAAAACAATTCATTAAGCAGCCAATCAATCAATCAGTCAGTCTATCTATCAGTTGACTAAAAGTTCTCATCCTCTTCCTCACTGTTGTCGTCCTTGAGTTAATATCCCTCCTCCTCCTCCTCCTCCTCCTCCTCTTCCTTATTCTTATGAACATCTTTGTTATTCTCGTTTCGTTCTTCTCGTCGTCTTCAATGTTTCTGGTGTTCCTTTTCCTCCTTCTCCTCTTCCTCTTCCTCTTCCTACTCTTCCTCCTCCTCCTCCTCCTCGTTTTTCTCCTTAATCCCTCCTGTTCTATCCATTCTCTCCTTTTATTTTATCTCCTTCCATCAGCTGTGTCCCGCGGGAAGGGGAAATGTGCTTGCTGAAAATGAAAATATTATAACATTCTCTCTCTCTCTCTCTCTCTCTCTCTCTCTCTCTCTCTCTCTCTCTCTCTCTCTCTCTCTCTCTCTCTCTCTCTCTCTCTCTCTCTCTCGTCAGTGACTTTTCTGCTCTATTATTGACAACGCCAGACCGGGTAAGGAAAACTAAGACTCTCATGGGAAAGTAATCTCGTGCCTCCATTTGGAAAACACTTCCTTAATGCATCGGAAGAGAAAGCCTCGCTCGCAACAAGGAAACGGAAGGAAGCGGTAGTCAATTTCATAGCAAAGCAGAACAGTACAGTTTCGTTTAAGTTTTCTCTCTACCGTCGAGGCATAAAGACAGAAGCAAGCAACTATGTGCGTAAATTCAATCCATGGAAACTTTACCCACGAAGAATCCTGCATGAAAAAGATAAATAGATAAAATGAATGATAGAAGTAGATAAATAAAATCAAGTAAAAATTAGATTAAATTAAATAGAAAATAAAAATGCTCATAAATAAAATGAAATATATCAAAATAATAATAAAAAAAGAAAAGAAAAACAAAGCTGACGTAACCTAACGTATCATGAGACAAGTTTTGTGGAAATCTTGTGGATGGAATGTACTGTACGTGAGGAGAAATTCTTCTTTGGGAAATTTATGGAGTATGTCCGGAAGTGCCTATTCTGCCGGGGTGGAAAGGCAGCCTACAGTAAAGCGATAGAACAGAATACAAGAATAAAGGTGCGGTCAGAGGAGCCCAACGGAGGGAAAAGTTTAATAGGGTAATCGCGGTAGCTTGAGGCTGGGAAGGGTGAATGTTATTGGTCGTGTTTATAAGGCGGAATGGGAAACGAGTAGAGTGACGCGTCCACTGCTGGGTCACTGAGGAAAGTAATGTGTGGGAAGAGTGTTCACGACTTCTATCATTGAGGAGGATGTGGAAGAGTTGACGGAGCATACAGGGAATCAATCACGAGGGGAAAATTCGCTGAGATTTCTCCCTTTCTGAGAGTAACTTTTGGAATGTTTTAGAGTAGTGCATGTCACAGAGTAAACATTCAAGCTAGAAACATATGGAACACATCAACGCCTTTGTCCCCCCTCCCCTCTTGCCCCCCTTCCCCCTTTACACACACACAATACACTATCCACAGCACCGGCTTAAATCACTGTCACCAGAAGTGTTTTTATGATATAGATCAGCAGCTTGAAGAGAGAGAGAGAGAGAGAGAGAGAGAGAGAGAGAGAGAGAGAGAGAGAGAGAGAGAGAGAGAGAGAGAGAGAGAGAGAGAGAGAGAGAGAGAGAGAGAGAGAGTCAGTCGGGTTAACCCACTATAAATTGCAATATTTTTTTCCAGACTACATTATTTTATTTCATGAGAATTGGATCATAGTAAATCAAGGTTCTGCCAAATTCTGCTCATTGGTTGGAATATTAATTACAATCAGGGGGAAATATGTGAAACACCATAAACAATTACATTAAAGGAAATTACATGAATGATTCTTAACACAAATCGAAGGATAATACTAAGTCATCGTAAACGCGTTGTGGTTGGTACTGACGGAGACAAGAGTGCCTGCAATGTTTTGATGCATCTGATGGTTGTCTACTCAAACGTGGCTGTAAGGTAAGAGGGGATTAATTACTCAGTTGTGGTCAAGTAGCAATTCTATAAAATTGCGTTTTTAACAAGGTAGTGCAAAACTCGTGTCTCTCGGTGTCATGACAAGGGACAGTAGTGGGCAGTTATGGAATATTAGTCAAATCCATTCTTGAAACTTTAAAAATATTACATTTTACTAACCTGTATTAATTTCAGTAATTTGCTTTGATTAAAGTCTTTTTACTGGCGTCACGTCCATTGCGATGCAGTTTTTAAAAGTGTATCGCAAACAATATATTATTTTTTTCTCCAAAATGTTAGCAGTTTATAAAATGTGTTAATAAATAAATCGCAAAAAGATATTTTCAGTGTTGCTCACACATTCATTGTTTAATAATTTGTTTGATACTCTTATTCATACAAAGGTTAATTATAAAGCTTACATTTTAAAACCAACACTAAATTTTTTGCAACCAACTACAAATATACAACTCAGCTAAACATTTATTGCACAATTGTTCCATAAAACTTCGCCCACCAACAACAGTCCAGGCTGGCCAGCGCTCCATTCCTGGTCTTTTCTTTTCCATTTTTCTTAATCGGTACTTTTCATGGGCAATGTTTTCAAGATGTGAGTGCTGCCATATTTCTTCACCTGCTTGGTATTTCAAAAGGTGTGGTATGAGAAGTAACGATGTTTTGTTTCTCATTCTCAGAAGTTATATTACAGCTAATTGAAATGGACGAAGCCTTTATATATATATATATATATATATATATATATATATATATATATATATATATATATATATATATATATATATATATATATATATATATATATATATATATATATATATATATATATATATATATATATATATATATATATATATATATATATATATATATATATATATATATATATATATATATATATATATATATATATATATATATATATATATATATATATATATATATATATATATATATATATATATATATTTCTTTTCTTTTTGGACAGCGAGTCGTTCATGATGATTTCGTCGTGAGATTCTGACATTTTTAAAAAAAGCATATGCTCAACTGTGCTTTTAGGTCTTCAGTTGCCATTTGAATTTTTATCTTTTTAATTTATCTGTACAACTCTGCGAAACAAAACCAGAATCTGTTTCCTGTCTCTAATTGACGCTGCGAATATTGTGGTAAACTACATGGGCAGGTGGCAAGTCTTGGGGGAGAAGGCTCAGCCACTGACACCATCAGCCCACGCACCCTCCTGGTAATATAACAATTTTGCAGAATTTAACACTAAAAATCAATAGATCCATATGGATTAAGGTCACTGAAAACTTATCACCGGGGTGGCCGAGTAGTGATTGAGGTGAGCACCACGCCCGTCACGTGGTGGTCACACTGGTGGGCGGCGAGGTTCTTGTGCCGTCACGTCATTTTCGGCGTGACAGCCTGCTCTGATGAAAAAGTTTAGCATAATTGTTACACACACACAAAAAAAAAAAAAAAAAAACAAGACGAGAATACTGGTTACGCAAATTAAGTGTACAAAATTAATTTATTTGTGAGGGACTAAGAGTTTATATAGCACTTAGATTACGAAGAAGTAAGATTTTCGTGAGGTACTTCCAGTGAGTGACTGTTATTTGTAGTACCTGTTATCTAGGTGGAGCAAACCTATAGTGATGACTTCCAGGAATAGGCGTGAGTAATAACCTTCTCCAATTCTGCTGCCTCGCCAGCACCCATTAAGGAATCCCTACACGCCACGGAATCACAACAAAGCGTGAGCTGTAATCAGAGGCGGCCTGGTCACGAGGGAACTGAAAATGTGCAGCGCGGCAATTAACTCCTCGTGCAGACCACAAGCGGCCGTCATCGTCAGGAAAGCGCGGCGCCCCACCACGAGGCGATTCGTATGCAGGGGCGGCGTCGGGTAATTGCTTAGAAGCACCGCGTTGGGGCGCTGCTCGTGCGTTGCCGTTAATTTAGGCGACCCAATAACGCCCGGCTAACTGACCCAGGCTGCGGGAGACCCATTACCAGGTGAGGGACGCGCGCCGCCCTCGCCGCCCCAACTTTTTCCCGCGCTTTACGGCCGCACCCTGTTTTCTTTCAGTTTACCGCGGTGGAGGGGAGTCACGGGGAAGTAGGGGAAGGGGCGAGAAAGAGAGGACGCAAGGACTAAGGGACCTGATTTAGGGAAAGAGGGAGGCGATGAGGTGACGGTCACGCGACTCCTGTTGTGGCCGCTGCTTTCTGCGTCCTGTACACACACACACACACACACACACACACACACACACACACACACACACACACACACACACACACACACACACACACACACACACACACACACACACACACACACACACACACACACACACACACACACACACACACACACACACACAGTGGCAGTCCTGACCCTCGCGGCGCGGTACAAGTGTGGCCTGCGGGAGGGTGACTGGGGACTGCACTGCGTATCCTCCTTGCGTCAGTTTACCGTGAGGACTAGGGGAGGAGGGAGGGCGAGGGAAAGCCGGGGAAAGGCAGTGAGAGACCGCTGAGTTGACCCGGATGAGAGGAGGCGCCGCTGCGGGAGGGGATGGGGTCAGGGGGCCAGGTCGCCTCGGGGAGTGGGTGTGGGGTAGACACCACGAGACAGCACGAGACACACCAGGAGGCAGCACGGGACAGGCGGATCTGACCTTCAGGATGCGATTCAACATTCATTACTGACACTCTGACGCCGCAAACACCTTGCTACACCTCCCGGAGCTACTGACGGACCTCCGCTCGAGTGCTGTAAGGGCGTGGATGCATTATGAAGTGTAGGAACCGTGGGAGTGTGGGAAAACAGGACCGGATTGAGGCAATATTCTTTACTGCCCTGCTTCTCCCAAAACCTTCAGTTAAAGGAGAGATGTCGAGATGCCTTTCTTGTCTTTTTTAACACCAAGCCGCAAGTTACTCTTAGTTTTGCGACTTGGAGAGAAAAGCACAGATGGATGCGAGCGAAGAAGAAAAGGGTGTTTCAGTGGGAGGAATGGATGCTATTTGGGTGAGCCTGAAGGGAAGGGAAAATGACAACAGTAAAAATAGAAGGAAAGGTGAAGAATAGGAAAGGTTGCAGAAAGGGGCGATGGAAATAGATTGACATTGTAGAAAAGAAAAGTTTTAAAAAGTTGTGGAAGGACAGAGAGAGAGAGAGAGAGAGAGAGAGAGAGAGAGAGAGAGAGAGAGAGAGAGAGAGAGAGAGAGAGAGAGAGAGAGAGAGAGAGAGAGAGAGAGAGAGAGAGAGAGAGAGAGAGAGAGAGAGAGAGAGAGAGGAAAATAGCAACCAACTGAAAAAAATAGGAAGAAAAATATAAAGAAAGGAAACTAACTAACAAAGCGGAAGAATGATAATTAAAAAAAAAAGTGAAAGAACGAAAATTAAAAAAAAGCTAAATCGAAAGAATAGCAATTGGCGAAAAAAGGAGAAGAAAACAGTATAAAAGGAGACAAAATGCAATTGACAAAGCTAAAAAAAAAAGAAACAAATTAAATGGAAAAAAAGTGGCAAAGAGGAGGAAAAAAATTGATTGACAAAAAATAAAAAGAAGACGAGGGAAACGAAGAGGAAGAAGATTGAAGGAAAAATAATGATGATGGGAAGTGAACTGGAGTGAGAGAGGAGGGAACAAGGCGTGGCGTGGCGGCAAGTGAGAGAGGAGATGAGGAGGAAGAGGAGGACTACATGGAAAATGAGTGATAACAGTAATTGTAGTAGTAGGAGGAGGAGGAAGAGAAGATGGGGAACGAAGATGAGGAGGAAGATTGGAAGTTGAGAGAAAAAAAAAAGAAAAGAAGGAAGGAAAATAGAAAATGAACTGAAAGAGTATATTAATAATGCATTAAAAAAAAAAAAACAGGAGGAGAAGGAGAAGAGAGGGAAAAGGAGGAGGAGGAGGAGGAAGAAGAGGAGGAAGAGAGAAATAAGAAGACTCAGGAATATAAGAAAACTGAAAGAAGAGTTGAAAGAAGAGTCGTAAGGAGTACAGGAACAAGAGGGAAGAGGGAAAGGTGGAGAGGGAAGGAGGGAAGGGAGGAGGAGGAGGAGGAGGAGGAGGAGGAGGAGGAGGAGGAGGAGGAGGAGGAGGAGGAGGAGGAGGAAGAGGAATTAAGAGGACACAGTCACAAGGTGGAAGGCCAATAATTATACTCTTTTCTTCTGATAAACTCGAGTCGACAGGTAGTAATGACCTCCTCCTCCTCCTCCTCCTCCTCCTCCTCCTCCTCCTCCTCCTCCTCCTCCTCCTCCTCCACCACCACTTTCACTCCTACTATCATCCTTCCCGTCCTCTCTATCCTTTCCACCCTCCACCTCACTAAAACCCCTCTCTCTCTCTCTCTCTCTCTCTCTCTCTCTCTCTCTCTCTCTCTCTCTCTCTCTCTCTCTCTCTCTCTCTCTCTCTCTCTCTCTCTCTCTCTCTCTCTCTCTCTCTCTCTCTCTCTCTCTCTCTCTCTCGCCTTCTTATCTCCTTTCCTCATTTACCTCCATATCCTTCCATCTCTTTTCATCTCCCTCACTCATCCATTTCTCTATCTCCCTCTTCCCCTTTTCCTCTTCTCACATATACATCTTTGCACTTTCTCTCCTCCTCCTCCTCCTCCTCCTCCTCCTCCTCGATCTCCTCCTGTTTCTTCATTCCCCCTCTCACTCTTCCTCTCTTTTCTTACCCTTCTCCAACAAGACTGGACAAATTGGACAAGGAGGGAAAGAAGTGGAAAAGGAAAACGGAAAGTCATAGGGAAAAAGTGTGTGGCAAATACGATACAAGGGAAGAATGAGAAGAGAGGATAAGGGAAAAGAAAGAAGAATAGGAATGGGGAATAGAACAATGAGAAGAAGGGGAGTGAAATTAAAGGATCGATGTTTTTTTATGGTAAGGGAAAAGTGGGTAAGAAATTAGAAGGAAATAAATGAAGCAGTTTAAGGAGTAGAGCAGAGAGAGAGAGAGAGAGAGAGAGAGAGAGAGAGAGAGAGAGAGAGAGAGAGAGAGAGAGAGAGAGAGAGAGAGAGAGAGAGGTGAAAAAAATCAATTATGTCCACCCGTTCTAGAATACAAACAGATTAATTGAGAGTGAGAGAGAGAGAGAGAGAGAGAGAGAGAGAGAGAGAGAGAGAGAGAGAGAGAGAGAGAGAGAGAGAGAGAGAGAGAGAGAGAGAGAGAGAGAGAGAGAGAGAGAAAGCCTTCCTTCCCTTTCCTCATTTAAGTTGGTCCCTTGAGAGTTGACAACAAAGGTCTTCCCTCAACATATATTTCTCCTTTCAATTTTCTTTCTTTCCTTCTTTCCTTCCTTTTTCCCTTTCTTAATTTCTCTCCTCCCTTCTTTCTTTCTCAAGACCTATCTCGTCTTTCTTTCGTTTTTTCTTTTGTTATTTGTCCATCCTTTTCTTTCTTTCTTTCTTTCTTTCTTTCTTTCTTTCATTCATTCTCCCTTCCTTTCCTTCATTTTGTTTTCTTTGTTCTGTTAATTTCTCCGTCTTTCAATCTGTCTTTTTTCTTTTCTATCCTGTCCTGTTCCTAAGTATTGTCTTTCTATTTTCTTTCCTTCTTTTTCTTTAATTTTTTTGCTTGTCTCTCTTACTACCTGTTTCTCTTTAGTTTTCTTTTATTCTGCCAACTTTAAGTATTATTTTTTTTTCTGTTCTGATGTATAGTTTCTCCTCCTCTTTCACTTTTTTTTTTATTATTTTACACGTCTGCCTGTCTGCTTGTTTGTCTGTTTGTGTATCTGTTTGTTTGTGTATCTGTATGTTTGTTTGATCTGGCGTATAGCTGCTGGTGTGTGTGTGTGTGTGTGTGTGTGTGTGTGTGTGTGTGTGTGTGTGTGTGTGTGTGTGTGTGTGTGTGTGTGTGTGTGTATGAAACAATAGCCTTAACTTGTCCATTGTTGGTTCTTCTCGCCTCCCACCTCTCTCTCTCTCTCTCTCTCTCTCTCTCTCTCTCTCTCTCTCTCTCTCTCTCTCTCTCTCTCTCTCTCTCTCTCTCTCTCTCTCTCTCTCTCTCTCTCTCTCTTTCGCCAAGTTGTCCGGAGTTGCTTCTCTTATCTCTCTTTCAACACACACACACACACACACACACACACACACACACACACACACACACACACACACACACATGACCCTTTCCAAACCTCCAATAACAAGGCTTTGTACACAACCTGCTTTGAACCCATCGTTTGCTATCACCTCCACCTCTACCTTCTCCTCCACCAACACCAGCACCACCAAATGTACCACGCGCTTGTCTGAGCCCTGGTTCATCCTTTATTAATTCTCCCTTTATACTTATACATGCCAGGTAGTCTAACAAGCAGTTCATAAAGCTAACGAGATTGCCAATTGCTAACTCTTTTTCTGATGCTTTTCCCCTATTTTGCAACCCCTCCTCCTTGTTTCCCATCTTGTACTGTTTACTGTAGTTTCTTAAATAAGCTGTTAAACTGTCTAACAAGGGAAAGAAATTGGGTAACACTCGCTCAACGTTAAAAAAGAGAAAATATATACTTGACCATTGTATTTGTGGAGGTTACTTGATACTCACCTTTCGAAACAAGCTATATAAACAGGTCAGTAATAAAGCAGAAGAGAGAGAGAGAGAGAGAGAGAGAGAGAGAGAGAGAGAGAGAGAGAGAGAGAGAGAGAGAGAGAGAGAGAGAGAGAGAGAGAGAGAGAGAGAGAGAGAGAACTGAAACACAAAGAATTCCACAGTTTATCATGTAAAGATATATATATATATATATATATATATATATATATATATATATATATATATATATATATATATATATATATATATATATATATATATATATATATATATATATATATATATATATATATATATATATATACCTTAGTTCCCCTCCAGGCATTCTGAAAAAGCAAGAAGTGTTTATCTATCAACGCCTTCTTTCACTTGCATCCCTCCATGAGTTAACTAAGAATCTGTCTCCCCGCAGACCTTTGAGTTGTGTTCTTGTTTTTTCACTGCGGTCCTTTGTATTAAGTTTATATTATTTTCCGATGAATTTCATTATTTCCGCTTGTTTATGCTTGTAATCTCATGGCACCAGGTTCTTTGTGTAAGACTACTGACACAAATTAGTGAGTGTTCTTCCGTTCACTCTTCATCTCTTTTGTGTTTGTTTTATAATGTTTCTTTAGTTGAAGCTTAATGCGTACTATTTTTGTGTTCTGGATGTTTCTGCCTTGAGGTGATGAGTATTCTTGTTATTCTTGTTATTATTATTATTATCATTATTATTATTATTATTATTATTATTATTATTATTATTATTATTATTATTATTATTATTATTGTTACGTAAGTTATTATTATTTGTTGTTCTTGTTGATGGTGATGGTGTTTTCTTTTCTTTGATGTGCAACACACAAAGAAAAGTAAAAAAAAAAGAAGAATGCATACAAACTATTTAGCGACGAAAGAAGAAGAAAAGGAAGAAAAAGAAGAAATCGTACATGTGTCTGTTTTTCATCATCAATAGAGCGATACAAATGAGAACAAAAATCACACACACACACACACACACACACACACACACACACACACACACACACACACACACACACACACACACACACACACACACACACACACACACACACACACAACCATTTTCCAGTTTCCCCTTTCCGTTGGTGTTCCAGCTGTAATAGATTTAAGAGTTTTCCAGCCTCGACTCGTGGAATCATTGAGTCGAATCCGGTTCACAATTTTACAGTCCGGTTCGGTTCCGGGTCCCTACGTGGAGAACCTGTGATGGAGAACCGTGCATAATGAACAGATGGCCTTGATGTCCTTAGATGTCCTTGTATTTTATGTACGTGGCTGAGGGCGTGGCGGGCAGGGTCAATATTGAGAGAGAGAGAGAGAGAGAGAGAGAGAGAGAGAGAGAGAGAGAGAGAGAGAGAGAGAGAGAGAGAGAGAGAGAGAGAGAGAGAGAGAGAGTTACTAAAATACGTATATGAATAATAAACATCTGTCCTTATAATTATGTTATGCATGCAGACGGAAGGAAGTTGTTGTGAGTGAAAAAATAACAAAAAAAAAAATAAAATAAAATAAAATAAAAACAAAAATAAAGACATATGGGAGTACTAGGTGACGCAGAAATAGAAGAAGAGGGAAGAATAAGAAGAAGAGGAAGAAGAAGAAGAAAAGGAAGAAGAATAAAAGAAAAGAAATACAATATAGAAAAGTGATGCGTAAGAAAGGGAGGAGGAAGGGACGCAGAATGAAAGAGAAAAAGAAGAAAAGAAAAAAAATATACGGCATGGAAGAACCACAGAGAAGAGTAAAGAAAGGAGAACGCAAAACGAAAAGAAAAAGGAGAGAGAGAGAGAGAGAGAGAGAGAGAGAGAGAGAGAGAGAGAGAGAGAGAGAGAGAGAGAGAGAGAGAGAGAGAGAGAGAGAGAGAGAGACGGAAAAGAAAGGGAAAGAGAAAAAAACGGCATCTCTTTCAATTAATCAAGACTTTTGGCCAGCGGTTCTTTCTAGTAAGGGACTTTTTGGGCTTCTGTAAGTGAAGCTTGAGGTGTAGTAAAGTTTTTATTTTGTAGGTGAAGCTTCGTGTGTAGGGAAATGTTAAGTGCGATTGATGCGTGAAATACAATTATGCTTTGAGTGTAATGGAAGCTCTGAATATGAGGAAGCTTTGCGTAAAGTGAAGCTCGGAGTGTCAGTGAAAATGTGTGTTAATAAAACTGAAAATATTGAAGCTCTTAGGTAAAATTCAGTCTTGGGTGGGGTGAGGGCTTCTTATAACGTGAACTTATAACGTGAACCCTAAGAGAGAGAGAGAGAGAGAGAGAGAGAGAGAGAGAGAGAGAGAGAGAGAGAGAGAGAGAGAGAGAGAGAGAGAGAGAGAGAGAGAGAGAGAGAGAGAGAGAGAGAGAGAGAGAGAGGACATTAAGTTTTTGAGTAATTAACATGCTTGGACGTGCCCCCTCCGTCTCCTCCTTGTCCTTGCCTCACGTCCCCGCCCTTGGAAAAATCGAAAACACTTGAGCTCTTGACCTTCAGTGACACCGTGGAGGGGGAGGAGGAGGAGGAGGAGGAGGAGGAGGAGGAGGAGGAGGAGGAGGAGGAGGAGGAGGAGGAGACCCACTGCCACTCAGGATCATCTCACCAAACCCACCTTCCCTTAGGACTCATTAAAGACCCCTTAGTGGTCCCGTCACACCCTTTCCATTCACTGGCCCAGCTCTCCTGTCCCTCCCTTTCATAGCTACTATCTCTCCCTTTCTCTAAGTGTCCATTCCCTATTTTGCCTCTCCTAGTTGCCTCTTCTAGAAGTTCCCAATCTTTTTTTTATCTTCCCTCTTATATTTATCTCTCCCTTTCCTTTTTTAAGTTTCCCTTCCTCCTCTTCCTAATAGTTCTCATTTTCCTCCCATTTCTTCCTCCTATCGTTTCTCTCTCCTTTTGATGACCCCTTTCTTTCCTCTCCCCTGGTATCGCTATTCCTCTCCCAGCGGTCCCCTTCTCTTCTTTTTCTCCCTTATAATTTCGCCTTCTCCCCCTCTCCCTGGTGGTGGCCTGTCAGTTCCTCTAGTGGCTCTCCCATCTCGCTCCCTGGCGTCTCCTTACACTCTGCCAGGGAATGGAGGAGTTTAGACCACTGGGAGGAGAGTGGCTGTGTGTTGATCTAAGTGCTGTGGTTGTTCTTCCTCTTGTGATGCAGATTCAGTACTGATGTGACGGCTGCTGGTCTTACTATTACTACTACTACTACTACTACTACTACTACTACTACTACTACTACTACTACTACTACTACTACTACTACTACTACTACTACTACTACTACTACTACTACTACTATACACCATCTTTCTTCAATTCACGTAGACGAAGTAAAGATGTGAAAGGAAGAGAAGCACGTAAGGCAAGAAATAAATGACAACAAACAAGAACAGTAAGAAGAGACGTGGTTTTATATTAGTGTTATGATATCACCTACTTAAATCAGCCCCAAGTCATAACAGCTCAAACAACAACAACAAAACTTTACATCATTATCATTACATTCTCTCTCTCTCTCTCTCTCTCTCTCTCTCTCTCTCTCTCTCTCTCTCTCTCTCTCTCTCTCTCTCTCTCTCTCTCTCTCTCTCTCTCTCTCTCTCTCTCTCTCACACCCACTTGCTCACTGCACCCACCTGCCTTCCTGCCTGTCCCCCTCCTGTTAATAACACTCATTATGCATTTTGGAAGTAGTTACCTGGGCAATGTTGCAAAGTTGGGTAATTAGCAAAAGGAAGTTGTGCCAGGTGTGTGCAGGTGTGCAGGTGTGTGTGTGCAGGTGTGTGTGTGTGTGTGTGTGTGTGTGTGTGTGTGTGTGTGTGTGTGTGTGTGTGTGTGTGTGTGTGTGTGTGTGTGTGTGTGTGTGTGTGTGTGCGAATATTGTTTTTACAGATTAGCGTGTTATTCAGCTTAATTAGTTGCTGTGAAAGTGTACATTTGCAGTATTTTGATCATATAAACAGGATTTCTCTCTCTCTCTCTCTCTCTCTCTCTCTCTCTCTCTCTCTCTCTCTCTCTCTCTCTCTCTCTCTCTCTCTCTCTCTCTCTCTCTCTCTCTCTCTCTCTCTCTCACGTTTCTATGGAAGGTTGGCATCTTTGATCTTAAGTTTTAAAGTTTAGTTCTCCTAATAAAGTTACCTGAGTCACCTACTTGATTTCCCGATATTTAAAATCTTGGAATTTTTAAACTTTCCTATTTTCATTTTTTTTATTCTCGTCCTATTATATTCTGAAGTCTTGCATAAGATGGGTATTGAATATCATTATGAGCTCGCCTGCCTCTGATATTCACAGACACACACACACACACACACACACACACACACACACACACACACACACACACACACACACTTCTTTCCTTTAATTCTTCTTTCTTTTCTTTTTTTTTCATAATTTTTGAACTGCCTTCCATTCCATCTTCTATCTCTCTCCTCCCTTTTTTTTCTTATTCTTTGACCCCACCTTTTACATTCTCCTTCCGTCTTTCCTTCGTTCCTTTTCTCGCCTTTTCTTCTTCTTGTGCCACCTCCGATTCTTCTCCCTTACCTTCCTCTCCCCTTCCTCCTTTCCCCTCCTCTCTCATCTCCTCATTCTTCCCCCTTTGTTTGCCTTTCCCTTAGTTTGCTTTTCTAAACAGTCGCCAGAAATGTAAAGGGAGAAATCCATTGTCCTTAACAGTTTCTCTCTCTCTCTCTCTCTCTCTCTCTCTCTCTCTCTCTCTCTCTCTCTCTCTCTCTCTCTCTCTCTCTCTCTCTCTCTCTCTCTCTCCTTCCCTATATTTGCCCTCCCTTCGTCTCCACTCCCATTTCTCTCGCTTCTTTTTTCTTTTCATACTCAGTTTCTCTCCGACCATTCCCTCCTCTCCTCTCCCTTCCCCTCCCTTCCTCTCTCCCCTCTCTTCTCTTACCCATTCCTTTGGGGTGGACTCATTATCCCAACCAAGAAAACGGCTAAGAAAGGAGGAGAGGGGACATGGGAAAAGTGCTCCTGATAGGTGTGGCGTGAGGGGAAGTGGGTGAGGGGAGGCGATAAGACAAGGGAGGAAAGAGAAACAGGAGCTTATTTGTATAGGTTTACGTATCTTTTTTATATAATTTTAAGTTTTTATTTTCTCTTTTCCTTTTTTATATTCCTTTGTTTATTATCTGTTTCTTTTTTCTGATCTACATCTTTTATTTTTTATTTTAATTTTCTCGAACTTCTTACTTTTTTTTTTTTTTTTTTACTTATTTAGGTTGTTACATTTTTATTGGTCCTTTTTTTCGCCTTTAGTTTTTATGCATTTTCTCTTATTTATTTGTTGGCATTGTTCTTTTTTTTTTTTTTTTTAACTTTTTCGTTTGTTCAGCCCTTTTGTAGTACGGTTTTTACTTTTTTATTTATTTATTTTGTATTCCTCTACACTTTGAAGCAGTGGGGAAGTGCATAACCAAATAACCAAAACCACAACAACAGCAATAATAATAATAATAATAATAATAATAATAATAATAATAATAATAATAATAATAATAATAACAACAGAGGTGGTATGGGAAGAACGGAGAGTGAAGGGAGACATTTGTGGGGCTTCTAAGGGAGGGGGAATTAAAGGTGGGTAGGGAAAGGGAGGGAAGGGGAATGAGTAGCTACTAATAGGAATTGTCTCTGTCTTCCCTGGGTGATGGGGAGAGGGAATAGGAGGCTAATTAGTAGAGAGAGAGAGAGAGAGAGAGAGAGAGAGAGAGAGAGAGAGAGAGAGAGAGAGAGAGAGAGAGAGAGAGAGAGAGAGAGAGAGAGAGAGAGAGAGAGACGTTGAGATAATCATACGGAGAGACATCAGAGGGACAAAGGGAATTCGCTCACACACACACACACACACACACACACACACACACACACACACACACACACACACACACACACACACACACACACACACGGTATTCTCAGTATTAGATTGAAGTTTATAGTTAATTTGTGCAGGTGCAGGATGTAGGGATGCTGTGAGTGTGAGATATTGCGGTGGTGATGAGAGGAAGGTGTGTATGAGCGTTATGTAAGGGAGGTGATGCGTAGAGAGAGAGAGAGAGAGAGAGAGAGAGAGAGAGAGAGAGAGAGAGAGAGAGAGAGAGAGAGAGAGAGAGAGAGAGAGAGAGAGAGAAGCTCTTACGTTTTTTCATCGTTTTGATTTGTCTGTTATTTTATATTCTTCTATGGTATATATATATATATATATATATATATATATATATATATATATATATATATATATATATATATATATATATATATATATATATATATATATATATATATATATATATATATATATATATATATATATATATATATATATATATATATATATATATATATATATATATATATATATATATATATATATATATATATATATATATATATATATATATATATATATATATATATATATATATATATATATATATATATATATATATATATATATATATATATATATATATATATATATATATACTTAATTTCAATTCCTCTTTCTGATATTAAAGAGAAGAAAAAATAAGAACATAGTATCTTCGTCTGTATTTTTTATTTAACTTTATCATTCATTTAGTACTGTATCATTATTATTATTATTATTATTATTATTATTATTATTATTATTATTATTATTACTTGTAGTGTAGCATCATTTTGAAAGTAGAATACAGCTTCCCTTCAGTCTTTTATTTAGCACTGTCTTTTTTTTTTATCTTATTCTGTATTATTATTAACCTTGTACTTCATTATTATTTTGAAAGTTGAACACACACACAAACACACACACACACACACACACACACACACACACACACACACACACACACACACACACACACACACACACACACACACACACACACACACACACACACACACACACACACACACACACACACACACACACACACACACACACACACACACACACACACACACACACACACATTTTTTTTCAACCCTACTTTTAATTCCCACCGTTTTAGACTTTTAAGGTGACCATTTTTTTTTTTCCCATGTGCCTCGTGCATCGACCCCCGCCCATCTTCCGCCCATCCCTGCCCATCTCCACCCCTCCCCGCTCCTTCCCTCGCCCCCTTCGCGGTACACAGGAGGGGCTTTTGGAACTGTTTAAAATTTCGTGGCCGTCCCCCGCGAGCCCTCTGAGTTTTGCTGTTTTTTTCCACTTTTTATTATTTTTTCCTGGTAGTGGTGACGGTGGATGGTGTGGACGATTGCGGATGTGGGGAGAGAGAGAGAGAGAGAGAGAGAGAGAGAGAGAGAGAGAGAGAGAGAGAGAGAGAGAGAGAGAGAGAGAGAGAGAGAGTGTTATGTGTGGGGATTGTAATTTTATCCATATTTGCATCCCTGATTTCTCTCTCTCTCTCTCTCTCTCTCTCTCTCTCTCTCTCTCTCTCTCTCTCTCTCTCTCTCTCTCTCTCTCTCCGCATCCTACTCTATTCCATCTCTTCCCTTCCTTTCCGCACTCTCTTCTGTCACATCTCCCCGCCTCTCATCCTTCCCCTTCCATCTTACCCCCTTTCTTCCTAACCTCCCCTCTCAATCCTCCCCAACCTTCCTCTTTCATCACTTACCTCCTTCCCTCCCTTCCTAACCTCCCCTCAGTCCACCCTCCCTGTCCTATCCCCCTCTCTCAACCCTCAACACCACGCCCCTCCCTTCCCCTCCCACACACACACCTGCCTCCCGTCACCAGGGGCCGGGGCAGGTGTGGAGTCCGCCATTACCTCACGAATTATGGCCCCTGATTACCTGGGCGGCCGTGGCTCCAGGTATAAGCCGGCAGATGGATTTGGCCCCGCAGCCTGAGGTAGGGGAGGTGTGGCCTAATTCTCCCTGCCAATCCTCAAATCGGCAGTCAGGTGGTGTCGTTGAGGTGATTATCTAGTTGTGTATCAGCTCGAGGAACCAAACCAACCTCTGTCTGTTCGTCTGTCTTTCGTGATGTTTTATTTATTGATGGGTTTTGTGTTGGGTTAGTAGATTGGTTCTTGTGTGTGTGTGTGTGTGTGGCTGTGTATGTTTGTTTGTTTGTTAGATGGTGTGAGTTTCTGTGGTTTTGTACTGGTGGGGTATGTGATTTGTTTATTTGTTTATTTATTTATATTTTTTTATTTGTGGTTTTCTAGTGGGATCTTGTATCTTTTGTGCTTCTTGTTTGTTTCTCTGTTTTTTTTTTTTGTGCTTTTGTGTTTGGTTTCTTTTGGTTTTTGTGCCTCTGATTGTTCCTCTGTTTCTTGTGTTGGTGCTTCTGTTCCTCTGTTTCTTGGGCATCTGTTTCTCCTGTTTCTTCTCCTTTTTCTACTCCTGTTTTTCGTATTTCTCCTTCTTCATTTATTTCTCCTGTTTCTCCTATGTTTCTTTTCTCGTATTTCTATTTCTCCTGCTTTTCCTATGTTCTCTTTTTCTTCCCTTTCTTCTGGTTTTCTTTCTTCTACGTTCTTTGCATCTCGTGTATCAAGCCCTCGAAGTCTCACCTTCCAAGTCTCGTTCTTTTAGTTTCGGCCTCCTACAGTAGTCTCGCTTTCCTAGTCTTGTCCCCTCTCGCCCTCTAAGTCTCACCCTCCTAGTCTCACTCTCCTAGTCTTGCCCTCTCTCGCCCTCCAAGTCTCACCCTCCTAGTCTCACGCAGTCTCATCTTTTTAGTCTCGGTTGGTCTCGGTCTCGCTTCATTGTTTTCAGTTTGCAGTGATTGGGTTTATCTCGTAGTAATATTGATGTTGTACGCTCAGGTAATTTTTTTTAATTAGTCCCCGGAAGGCAATAATCAGCGGTGAGGGGCTTATTAATTATGCATAAAGTATTTTTCTGATTAATACGATCCCTCTCTCCCTCTCTCCCTCCCCTTCCTTCTCCCTACGCAACTCCCTACCTCTCTCTCTCTCTCTCTCTCTCTCTCTCTCTCTCTCTCTCTCTCCTGTCTCTCATCTCTCTCTCCCCTCCTTCTCTTTGTTTTTTACCAACTTTTCACCATCTCTCCACATCCCTCCTTCCTTTCCCTCTTTCGTTCCTATTGGCTCTTTTTTCTTCCGTGCCTTTCATCTCTTCCTCCCATCCTCCTTCCCTGTTATCCATCTTGTGCTCTCTCCTCCTTCCTTCCCTTCATCATATTCTTCCTCCCTCACTCCTTATCTATCTTCCTTTCCCCCTCCATATCATATCTCCCTCCCTCTCTTCCCCTCCTTTTCTTCCCCCCTTTCCTATCTCTCTTTCCCCTTCGTCTTCCTGCCTATAATATATCTCTTTCTTCTTCTCCACTCCTTCCCACTTTCCTTCGTCTCATTCTCTCTTTCCTTCTGTATCATTTCTGTCTTCCATTTCTCTTTCCCTCTCTCACCCCTTTCCCTCCTATACGCTTTTTCGCTTTCTCTCTCTCTCTCTCTCTCTCTCTCTCTCTCTCTCTCTCTCTCTCTCTCTCTCTCTCTCTCTCTCTCTCTCTCTCTCTCTCTCTCTCTCCCATCCATTCTTTTCTAATCTCTTTTTATTCCTCCTCCCTTCCTTCTCGCCTTTACCCTGTCTTTCTCCCTCTTCTTTCCCTTTATTCATCTACCATATGTCCCTTCCGTCCCTCTCTCTCTCTCTCTCTCTCTCTCTCTCTCTCTCTCTCTCTCTCTCTCTCTCTCTCTCTCTCTCTCTCTCTCTCTCTCTCTCTCTCTCTCTCTCCCTCCTATTCCCTCTCGTTTCCGTCTCTCATTGTCTCCTCTACCCTTCCTTGCTTCCATATCCCTCACCCTCTCTCCCTCCCTGTTCCTATTCCCTTTCCCACTTCCCTCTCCCTCTCTCTCTCCTCGGCTGACTCATCCTTCCCACTCTCCACCTGTGGGTCGCGGCGCTCGTCCAGGTGTGTCCTTCCCAACCTCAAAATATTCGCCTCTCCTTCCAGCGGCACCTGTCTGCTATCCCGGGCGTGTTAACACAAAGCGCGGGACTTTGCTGACCTGACCCCCGGCTACCTGTGGACCGAGGCGAGCAAGAAAAAGAGGAAAAATTATACATGCAGAGATTTTTTGGGATGGGGAGGGAGAGAGATGGTTTTTTGTGTGGGGAAGAGAGGTAAGGGATTCGATTCCAACCCGTTTGAATAAAAAAAAAAAACCCTTTCCTCTCTCACCACGACTGTTTCCAACGGCCACAGAGATGGTTAGCTGGGTTCTCCAGTGTGTTTCTCCTGTTAAGAGTGTAGAAATCTTGATAATCCGCTGCTAGAATCATAAACATACTCTCAAAAAGCCGTGTAATTTCAACCAGCGCCTTTTGAAAGTAGTGGAGTGTTCCAGAACATGGCCCTCTTGATGACTTGTGGATCAGGACGAAAGAGAGAGAGAGAGAGAGAGAGAGAGAGAGAGAGAGAGAGAGAGAGAGAGAGAGAGAGAGAGAGAGAGAGAGAGAGAGAGAGAGAGAGAGAGAGAGAGAGAGAGAGAGAGAGAGAGAGAGAGAGAGAGAGAGAGAGAGAGAGAGAGAGAGAGAGAGAGAGAGAGAGGTTATTATATATGTGGATTTGTCGGTGCCTTTTTGTGTAAGGAATAAAAGTGCTTGGACTAACCTAACCTGACCTGACCTGATCAAGGCGAGGAAGGCAAGGTAAAAAGTAAGGTGAAAAAGACAATAGCTGAACGTTTTTCGGGGGATCTCTTCTGTGTGTGGAAGAGAGAGATGCAAGGACAAGATTTACCAAAGTGCTTCAGGGGTTGAGGGAGTTTAAGGAATGACTGGTGAGAGAAGTGTAAATGTTTGCTGATAGTCGTTGGAAAGCAAGATGCAGATGATGTTTATTTCGTGTGCTTTGAGAAATATTAGCCTTTAGTCATTGCAGTAAAGAACGTATTCCCAAATATTTCCTTGCTCTATCTTTTACATTTAACATGAGAGTTTGTTTAATGAGAGTTGTTTGGGCCTTCAAGGATGTTTTGACGATTCCAGTGTAAGTTTAAATAAGAGTCTGCATTGTTAACAGAAGCAACACTCATAAGAACAAGGTTTATCATCTCTGTGGCTTTTAAACATAGTTTTGTTAAAAGAGCAATGCGGTTAACAATACGAGCCTCAAGGTATTACAGACTGGAGTTATTGTTCATTACTGAAATTTAGGGAAGAATGAACAGCAAAAGTAGATGCTCAGGTGAAGCTCATTAGACGTGAGACTTGCTTGCTGCACCTCAGGCGTTTGCATATCCAATTAATTCCCTAAAACAGTGACCAATACTTTATGGTGATATTTAACTCACATTTGCTTGAACTATTACAAAGTTTACAAAGCACGCGTCTGAAAATTGTAAACGATGAGTGTTGCAATTGCAGGTCGATTATTATTGCAGCAGATGTCCAGAACAGTAATTGAGAGGAGAACAAACACATTGAATCGTTCGATAGTTTGTGTAACGCTTAAGTGGAGAAGCATGTCATATATTCATCATTTGTATCGGAGAGTTAAAATAGTCATCGATAAATTCTTTTACACTTAAAGGTCTCGAGTGGTAATTATAGAGAGAGAGAACGTAAAAAGTTTGCTCACATTTACCTGAGTTCCCGGAATGTGTGCATAATATAATATGTTCCTGGGGAAGCATTCACCACTTGCTTATCGAAGAGTGAATTCTCTTACATATCAGGCATAACACGATTAATTTCCCGATTTCCCCAGACGTAATTACAGAGCAAAAGAGAGAGAGAGAGAGAGAGAGAGAGAGAGAGAGAGAGAGAGAGAGAGAGAGAGAGAGAGAGAGAGAGAGAGAGAGAGAGAGAGAGAGAGAGAGAGAGAGAGAGTTTGTTGACATTTGCTTGAGGTTTGATGTAGTAGCGAGGGAGAAATATTGCGTGTCTGTGAAGTGTGCGCCCCGAGGTGTGTCCTGCCTCGGGGTGTCATTACGGGAACCACCTCGCGGAATGTATGTGGCGCAGCTGTCCCGTCGCGGTGAGTTATCGTGCTGCGGTGCGTGGGCAGAAAGAACTACAGGGCAGAGATTCCTGGCAGACCCTCGTGACGGGAATTCATGACGTTCTTCTCTACCGGTATTTAGAGATAATTAATAAACAGTGCGGAGCGAATTCAAGCATCCAGAAAGCAAAACTGATCTTTTAACGCATTTTTGACTCATTTATTCTATACTTCCTCCGTCCACCTGTCAGTGAAGCTTCCCACTTGCTGTTTATCCCCTTCCGCTCACTTCACTTTCCTGCCACAAAGTTTGAAGGCTGCCAGGTAAGATTCAGGTAAGCAGTCCTCACTGCTTACCTGCTCATGGCATTTAATAAAAGTTCAGTGTTTGCTATTGACTGACTGGTGGTGAGTCATGAGAGGCCGAGGAGTGGACTAGGACAGTGTGGAGGCCGCGGGATGACCTTGACTGTGTGTGTGTGTGTGTGTGTGTGTGTGTGTGTGTGTGTGTGTGTGTGTGTGTGTGTGTGTGTGTGTGTGTGTCTATGTGTCTGTGTGATAGGCATCCACGTGCACCATCAGGTTACGGTGTTTGTGGTTTAGAGACAAGGCAGGTAATATCTCTCGTTGTACAGGTAAGTAAGATAGTGGACACAGGTAAAGAGAGAGGTGTGGGTAGGCAGATGAGAAAGGTTAGCACTGGTAATGGGGATGCAAGGTATTGGTGGATGATACAGGTGAACGCAGGTAAAGAGAACGGTAAAGGTGAAGATGATGTATGTAAAGGTGGTGGTGGGTAAGACAGATAAAGAGGGAGGTGAAAGCAAGTAGCTATGGATGAGACAGGTGAGCACCGGTGAGGAGGAGGCAGAAGTGGTGACGGAGGTAAGCTTAGGTAAAGAGAGAGGTGAAGGTAGTGGTGGAGAAGGTAAGTAGTGGAGGCAAAGGTGTGGTGGGGGCGTACAGGTAATCACTCACCTGGCGACACTTGCAATCCTGGACCACAAGAGTTACATCAGGATCGATTATCGTGAGGGAGGCTCGATCGTCCCTCCACTCCCTCCCTCCTCTTCTCTCCTGCTCCTCCACACTCCCCCTCTCTACCTTTCCTGCCTGACTTCTCTTTTTCCGCCTCCGCACTCGCTCACTCAGTCACTCCCACTCACTCACCTTCGCTTCCTCTTTCTTGCGTGTCATTGTGTCAGATGATCCTTTTGTTGCGGGAACGTTAAATCTATCAGTCAGTTTGTTCTTCTTCCTCCTCCTCCTCCTCCTCCTCCTCCTCCTCCTCCTCCTCCTCCTCCTCCTCCTCCTCCTTCTCCTCCTCCTCCTCCTCCTTCTCCTCCTCCTCCTCCTCCTCCTCCTCCTCCTCCTCCTCCTCCTCCTCCTGAACTAATTTTCTCTCCACGCATTCTTCAACACTTCTGTATTAAGTTAATTTACATTTCACCTCGCTTTTCCTCTCCTCTCCTTTCTCTCCACCCTCTCTCCTTCCACCTCGTTTAACCACCACCACCACCACCACCACCACCACCGCGTTGCAAACAAACAAACCGCGGCATTCCATACACGCCACCACGTCCAACACACAAAAACAGCACACTTGACACCACGCACTCACCACCTGGCCACCGAACACACACACACACACACACACACACACACACACACACACACACACACACACCTTGTAAATTGAGAGGGAAATGGAAATCTCTTTAGGAAATAAAGAAAAAAGATAAAAAAGAAAATAGCAATCAGGGCAAAATAGAAACAACATGATGTTTGGAAGAAATCAGAAGAAAACAAAAACGTGTGTGTGTGTGTGTGTGTGTGTGTGTGTGTGTGTGTGTGTGTGTGTGTGTGTGTGTGTGTGTGTGTGTGTGTGTGTATGCTGTCGCTGTTTGAAGAGTTATCACCCTCATTATGTAAGGCTGACCTGCAAAATTACATTATCCGACGTAATTGGTTTTGCTGCAACGCTCGTGTCATGGTGAAAGGAAGAAAAGAGTCTGCTTTTCTCCCCACAGTACTGCCGCGAACTGAGGACATCGTATTGTACCTCTCTATTTGCCTCTCCTCATTGGTTTAAAGGCACTATTCTTGTTTGCCTCTTTCCTGCTTATTTCTCTTTCGCGCTTGTTTACTTTTCAGTTCTCTTTATATTTTCTCTGTTACATATCTCTTTCTCTGTTTCTTTCTTGTATTTATTCTTTCAATGTACCAGTTCCGTATTGCTCTCAGTATTCATCCTGTCATTGTATATTTCCCTTTGACCTTCATAAGTCTCTCTCTCTCTCTCTCTCTCTCTCTCTCTCTCTCTCTCTCTCTCTCTCTCTCTCTCTCTCTCTCTCTCTCTCTCTCTCTCTAACTCTCAAATTTCCTCCCATCTCTCCTTTCCCTTAGATATTTCGCCCATCCCCTCTATTCTCCTCCTTTATTCTCCCCATCCCCTCTCCTCCCCTCTCCACCATATGAGTCCTGCCCTTGCATCTCCCAGTTGGTTAATAATGGGGTGACTTTGGGTCGTGTAGTGAATAATTAATCTCAGGTGTGGCGTGGTCAGGGTTAGGTAAGGCCAGGTGAGGTGAGGCTAAGGTAGGGGAGGTGTGATTTGTTCTCACCTGATTGTATTTCTTCCTATTGTTACCTTTTATTTTGTTTCCTCTACTTTTTGTTGTTTATAGTTGGGTTTCTTGTTCTCTCTTTTTCTTGTTTATTCTCTATTTTTTTCAGTACGGTACGTTTTTCTTGTTTATTTATTCTTCTTTTCTCGAATTGTTTCCACTTTTCTTCGCTGTATCTTTTCGTTTACTATTTTTTTTTTAGCTTCTTTTCCATATTTTTATTTCTTCTCTTCTCCACCTTCCCCACCTACATTCTGTCCTCTCTTCATGTTATATTCTCTGGTGTTATGAATCTTCCACTCTGTTTTAATCTTTTCTCTATCTCTTCATGTCTTCTTATCTTTTACACTTTCACTACATGTCTTCCCCTTTCCTTATGTTAAGCCCTGATATTTCGTTCTCCACTCCTACACTTCCCCCTCCACTTCTTGCACTTCACTTCCACCACTGTTACAATAAATATACCTCTTAAGACTCCACCATTACTAACCCCACCACTAATACAACTGCAACTCTTGTCATTACTTCTACCTCCACCAGAACTTCCATTTCTTCCCACTTCCCACTGCCACTCACATCCACTTCCAGTAATCTCCTTCCCCATTACGTCCACTCGTGTCCACTTCTCCTTCCTACTACCTGTAATAGTCTCTTTTGCTATTTTCCTCCACTAACTTCGTTTCTGTCACGGTTTCCAGTATCTTCTATTACCACCGTCACGACTTCCACTACTGAGTATAGGTGACAGTATTAATATTTGTCGCGTTGCCTTACAGAGAGAGAGAGAGAGAGAGAGAGAGAGAGAGAGAGAGAGAGAGAGAGAGAGAGAGAGAGAGAGAGAGAGAGAGAGAGAGAGTGAATCAAAACGTCGTGACACAGAGGATATCAAATAATACACAGTCTTTCAGTTAACTTTATACATTCTCTCTCTCTCTCTCTCTCTCTCTCTCTCTCTCTCTCTCTCTCTCTCTCTCTCTCTCTCTCTCTCTCTCTCCTATCCCTTTCTCTCTCTCCTCCCTCCCTTCTGAAATAATTAACATTTAGCAGCGCAGGTAAATAATTCTCACCTATATCGTGGAGCGCCGCTGACAGGTTCAAGTGGAAGTGTCTTACTGAAAGGAGAAGTTTGTTGAGTATTTGATCTCTTCTCACTACATTTCTCCTGATTTTTCACCTTGCACATTATCCTCCCCTAGTCGTTGTTCGTTTTCTTTATTTAACCATTAACCTAACCTAACCTAAACTGATCTGATCTGACCAAGCCTAACCTAATCTATCCTAAGTTAACTTATCTTTACCTAACCTATCCTAAAACTAACTTATCTTAACCTAATCTATCCTAACATAACTTAACCTAACCTATCCTAGCCTATCTTAACCTAACCTATCCTAACCTATCTTAACCTAACCTATGCTAACCTAACTTAATATAACATAACCTAACCTAACCTAACCTAACCTAACCTAACCTAACCTAACTTAATATAACATAACCTAACCTAACCTAACCTAACCTAAGCTAACCAAAACCAAATGAAATTTATCCAGTCCTAACATATCATAACTTAACCTCTCCTAACGTAACCTAACTAAACCTAACCTGACCTACCCTAATCTGACTTGACCTGACGTGACTCAACCTTCTTAACCAAAGCTAACCTAACATAACCTAACAAAACCCAACAAAACCCAACCTGAACTGAACTCTAATCTAACCCAACCTAAACTGAACTAAGATAACCCAACCTAACCCCACATAGCGAATCTAACATAACATAACCTAACCAAACCTAACTCATCCTAACCTAACCTTACTTAACCTAACCTGACCTAACCTTAAAGGGCAACGCACAGTCTTGCTACAGGTGTTCAGTACAGGTGATAGTTAATTGATTGGCAGTTGGTGTAAAGAAAGGTGTTTGAACTCGAGCGAGAGAGAGAGAGAGAGAGAGAGAGAGAGAGAGAGAGAGAGAGAGAGAGAGAGAGAGAGAGAGAGAGAGAGAGAGAGAGAGAAAGTATTGTATTCATGGCATGTTGTTGGATGAGGGAGAGGAGAATAACAGGCGGAAGTGCAGTGGACAGGGAGAGAGAGAGAGAGAGAGAGAGAGAGAGAGAGAGAGAGAGAGAGAGAGAGAGAGAGAGAGAGAGAGAGAGAGAGAGAGAGAGAGAGAGAGAGAGAGAGAGAGAGAGAGAGAGAGAGAGATCCATGCATGTTAAAGTTTGAGAGGCAAAAATATTCGCCAAACACCAAAGTATTGACCTAAAACTTCCGAAGCGGCTGTTTGTCACGTCTTTGAGCTGTGGGAGGGAAGCAGGAGTGGCCCTGGAGGGAGCGTAAGACCCTTGGTGGCGTGTATATAAACAGGGGCAGGGGATGCAGTGCTTTCATTTGCATACAAGTAGTGAGCGATGTGGCAGGACCGGCTGAAGCATCCTCTCGCTGGCGTGTTTGCAAAGATCTGGAGTTCTACCTCCCTCCATTGTCTTGATTGTCTTAAGGTGGCCATTCCTTCGTTCATTGCTGTAGGTGAAGAGGACGAATAGGACCAGGAGGAGGAAGAGGAACAGAAGAAAAGGGACTGGAAGGGAAGGAAAGGAGATTCAGGAGGAGGATGGGATAAGGGAAAGAAAGAGAGAATGGATAGCGATGAATGAATGGATGGAAGAGGAAAGGTGGTGGTCTGGGGAGGGAACGGGGACTAGGGAGGGGGCGGTGGAGGGGTGCTAGACTTGGTCACGCCCGGAATTCTGGTACCGCCGCTGCGAAGGAGGAGGAAGACTGTTTTTTTTTTCTTTTTGAAGTAAAATTTTGTGTTGCAGGATTGCCTCACTCTCTGTGCATGGGTCGATGTGTGTGTGTGTATGTGTGCACTTAATATTGTATAGTAATATTATACTTGTATTTTGCTTGAATAGTTAGCTGTTTGCTGCTGTGTCGTGTTGTGTATCTTGTACTGTGTGTTGATAATAGTGTGCTGATGTGCTGTAATGTATTAACTGCCTCCCATAACTTTGTAATGATATGGTGTAATGTTACTGCTGTGTTGCTGTTGCCGCCAGGTCTTTACTGCATGTATTTGTATTATGTATTATGTTATCTCGTACTGCCGCCGCTCCTCTCACGGCCATCAGGACGCAGGAGTGTCGCGCCGAGGCAGAGGAACGATGATCGAGCGCACTGACGAGAAATCCTCACCAAGTCACATTTATAAAGAGTCACTCGTGGCGCTCTGAGTACGAAAGGGAATATTATCCGCTGAGATCGATAGCCAGACCATAAACGCTCCAGCCGCCATGTATATTGAGGAAAGAGAGTCTCGTATGTTACTGGAATAGGTCGTGACGTGGATGGGCGGCGTGTGGAAGGAGATTACTGGGTGGAATTCCATCTGGGTGCTTGATATAAAGGCCAGGGACCATTTGTGTATTCGTATGTATTGTTTTGTAAGACACCATGATGGATAAGTCGGCTTCATATTTTCTGTATTCCTCTTTGAACAAAAGTAGGAATATTGTATTAGTTCACTGTATCCCTGTGTAAAGCGTAATATATTTCTGTTGAAAAATAGTTTAACCTCTTGTGTAATTCTGTGCAACCGAATGCAAGCAGAAAATTATGTGGGGATATCGATGAAATAATTACTGGTGAATATTGTCTTAATTTTTTAAAGTTGAAATATGGTTATTATCTATTTAACACCCCTAAGAAGCCAAAGGATATTTTAAATATGTACAGTGGTTCTTTAAGTTAGGAGCATATCCCAATTATCAGATGAACATGTTTACATTGAAAATTTTCACTTTTTTTTTTTTTTTTTTTTTTTTAACAAAGGTCCGTACCTGTAAAAAAAAAAAAAAATTGCAATAAAAAATTTTCCTCTTAGATTACAAATACTAAGTCATGGAAAGTAAGAGAAGAATATCAATATGAAAAGTATATATAAATAAAAAAAAAGTGTTTTAAAGTGTCTTAATTTTTAAAAAGTTAAATATGGTTACACGTATTAATATAAAAAGTATTATAATACATTTTTTGTACTGCAGTCTCTTTTTTTCTGTACCATTAATAGATATAGATGACAAATAATCTACTATCTTTCCTTTTCTTCCCTGTGCCCATACACGCAATTCTTACTAGCACTCAGTGTTAAGAATACGAACATAGCACTGAGAGGACTGACTGCTTCTCACGCCCGGCAGTACTAAGTGTGTGTTGGTGGCGGATCGGATTTAGCGAGACGAAATTAACCAGCGGCGTTCAAGTTCGTTAGACATTCAGACGCTTCATCACGTCTGGCTACTTTTCTCGTTGTTGGCGAGTGGTGGGCGTGCCTTGGCAGCTGCTAACTAATGGCGGGCAGTGTCCAACGCGCTGTGCTGCAGAGAAGGTAGAAATTGGAAAGCGTACGTAACCAGTAGTCTTAATGGCATGCCGGAAAAAAAGGAAATTATTTTTGGCGATGAAAAGCTTGCTGCCTGCTGCCCCCTGCCTGAGCAGCTTTTGCCTTCCTTGTACTAATGATGCTGCCTGCCCTCTGCACTCTCCCCCATCCTCCCTCTTCCCTCTCCTCCCTCCTTTCTCTCCCCTCCTGTCTCCCTTCTTCCTCTTCCCTCCTCTTTTCTCTCTCCTCCAGTCTCCCTTCTTCCTTCCTCCTTCCTTCTCCTTCCTCTTCCTTTCCTCCTCCCTCCTTCCTCCTCCCGGGACGTCCTCTGTCCAGCACACCTTTCAGCACACCGGCACAACACGTAATGGGGTCAACGAAGAATATGAAAGCAAATTTTGGTAATGTGTATGAATATTTATAGCAAAAGGTCCACCATGGAATATGTTAACATGTTTGTGCTCGTGAAAGTCCGTGAGGTCCTCGCTGTATCACGTATCACCTCCTGGCGACGGTAATTATAGTGACGATCTTAATTGTAATGTTGTGGGGTGTTAGAAGCTGACGTTAACTTGTAGTGAAAGTATTGGCAGTTGATGTCTTTAGTAAATGGAAAAAAAAAAAAAAAAAAAAAAAAAAAAAAAAAAAAAAAAAAAAAAAAAAAATATATATATATATATATATATATATATATATATATATATATATATATATATATATATATATATATATATATATATATATATATATATATATATATATATATATATATATATATATATATATATTTGAGGTGACAATCATCATCATCATCATCATCATCGTTATCATCATCGTCAGCGTTAGTGTTATCATGATCATCATGATCATCATTCTCATTATTATCGCTTTCATCATTAAAATCATAATTATCACTTTCATTATCATCGTCATCATCATCATTTTCATCATCACCATCATTTTCATCATCATCATCATTATCATCATCATCATCATCATTATCATCATCACTTTCATCATCATCATCATCATTATCACTTTCATCATTAACATCATCATCATCATCATCATCATCATCATTTTCATCATCACCATCATTTTCATCATTACCATCATCATCATCATCATCATCATCATCATCATCATTATCATCATCACTTTCATCATTATCATCATCATTATCAGTTCTATCATTAACATCATCATCATCACCATCATCATCATCAACGACTTTTCTCATAAACGAGTTGTAAATATTTGGAAGGTTCACGCACATGTTGTAGATTGCAATACCATTAAAACATTTAGGGACCGACGAGGAAAATACTATAAAGTAGTTAACATTTTCTTGTCGACATGTTCTCCCACCTGTTCCCACTCATGCGGAGGGAAATATTATTAGCAGACATAAGCTAAATAACTTTACATTGCTTTTGTTTCCTTAGAAAATGGTTGTTGTAGTTTTCCGAGAGATTTTTTTTTCTTATCACTATCTGGTTTTGTTTCCATATATTTCTATTTCACTTGTATCACCACCACCACCATCACCACCACCACCACCACCACCACCACCACTATTGCCAGCCATTACAAGCCCAGTATCTAAAAAATGTATGTATTTCGTTAGCAAAGAATTACATCATGAATAATAAAGCAGAGAGGAAAGCATTACTGATTGCTTTGTTTTTCATCATATACACAAGCCGGAAGCTGTTGCGCGGTGCATATGACATGAAAAGGCGAGCAAATCTTATTTTGATGCGCTTTTAAAACTGTAGGATAAGAGTTTTCAGGTGTTTAATTCCACTAATTGAATATGCTTTAGATATAATCTCATGCAAAGTTCTATAATTACCAAACATTTATACAACATTTTCCGCCCTTGGCTCTTGATGGACAGACAGATGTGCAGGTGTGACGTGGCGGCTCAAACTCACCTGCTCTTCCACTTTCCAACGTTCTACACCTGTGTTCATATTCTGAAACACTTCTGCATCCCATCGTGACTACTTTCAAAAGGCTCTAGATGAAGAAACACTGATTTTAAGGGTGTTTTGAAGGTTCTGTTGACAAATTAATATTTCTACATTATTAACGGGAGAAACACTCTTAATAACCTGGCTATTCGTCTCTAGGACCCTTGAAAATAGTCTTGGTAAGAGAGCAAATCGTTTCAGAAGATCGGACCTGAGCGGTAATTGAGTAATCTAAAAAATGCAGAGAGGAAGCAGCGGTTCTGTGTCTAAGAAGTCTTTATTTTTGTCCACATTTGATTTGGAAACTTAAAACTCGCCTGTCCTTTCAACGCCACTTTCTATATCTGAGCGGTAAATCAGTAACCAAAATAATGCAAATGTGGCAACCTACAAGACTGGTTCTGTGTCTTAGAGAGGAGCCTTTGTTGTTATTACTAAAATAAATGTTACTATCGGACAGATCTTTGACTTAATAGTTCACTCTCACCGTCCTTCTGGAGTGACGGAAATAAACTTCAGGGTAACCTCAAGATGGAATTCTCCTACTTGTTTGGTTCCGTGATAGAAACATTAACGCAAATTAGAACATTACCTAGAAGCAGTGTTGTAGAGAGAGTGGAGGAAATAGCCAGCGAGGAGTGACGGTGCCATGGTAAGATAAGGAGACGGAGATGAACCTTGGGCTAACCACTAGCTGGACGTCTCTTACCTATTTGCTTCCCTGATAGAAACATCAACGCAAATGACAACGTTGATCGCGAAGCATTGTTTTTAGAGTGTGGAGGAAACAGCCGGTGAGGAGTGACGGCGCCGTGTTCTTGTGCAACATTCGTCAAGGTGATGGAAAGCCGAGCAGGATCGAGTGACGGATTAATTACACTGCCAATAAAAAGACCCCTCACACCGGGACTGCAACCAACGCCCAGGGCCGCGGGAGTCTGAGCACGACACGCGGCTAGACGCTCCTCAGGAAAAAATACCTTCGCTCAGAGTCGCATGTTCGTTGCAGGGAGACTCGAGGCGCAGCGGGAAAGATGGAGGAGGGAGAAGGAACAGATGAAGGTAAAGGCGGAGGTAGAGGCAGCAGGCAGCGTCG
>NC_087158.1:23277039-23294539 GCF_035594125.1 Scylla paramamosain
GGAGGAGTGTGTGTGTGTGTGTGTGTGTGTGTGTGTGTGTGTGTGTGTGTGTGTGTGTGTGTGTGTGTGTTGTGTGTGTGTGTGTGTGAGTGAGTGGAGGTTTGAGTCTTGCTAAACACTCACTATGCTTCTTGCGTTAGTACAGTGCACTGACCTCTTTGTGTGTGTGTGTGTGTGTGTGTGTGTGTGTGTGTGTGTGTGTGTGTGTGTGTGTGTATGTGTAGTGCTCACAAGTCACCTCCTGCACTCGCTTCCATTGTCTTTCTGCTTTTTCCCTCAATCTAAATCCTGATCTGCTGATAATCTCTTTGCGAAGTCTGATAATTGATAGATTCTTACCAGATCAAAGGATTTTAAGTAAAGTTGAACAGTTGAAAGTAAACAGGAATCAGTGCAAGTGAATACAGAAGATTATTCGCCACTGTTCCTCGTGTTACTGCCCACTGTAGTAATTGTAGAGCAAAAACTATACGTCGCAGAGTGTTAGGGAAAAGATATGTGTGAAATACCAGTGAAAGAGTCAAGAAAAGGATTTAATGAATAGATTACCCAAAGTCCGGCCAGTATAATATTTAGAAGTAGCTGTAGAATACAAACTATACGTCTTAATGTGGCCTGTGGTGAAGGAAAGACTTGTGAAATGCCAATGAAAGAGTCAAGAGAGGGGACGGTACAAACTGACATGAAATACATCCACCTGCAACAGAACAGACCCTCCCCTCCCCTCCCTGTACCTCACCTCCTGTACCCTTCCTTCCTGTGCCCTTCCCTCCTTCCCTTCCCTCCCTTACCTTCCCTCCTGTACCTCCCCTCCTCTACCTCTGCAGCAGGTCGGCACAACACACCCAGCGGCGGTCACAGTTTTCTCTTTAATCCTGTAGAGTGTCGCAACTTGTTTAAATAAATATAAAGTATAAAAAAAGAAAACGTAAACACGAAAAGAAGTATTCTCTCTCTCTTTTTATTTTTCACATCCCTACCTACCTGCCTCTCTCTCTCTCTCTCTCTCTCTCTCTCTCTCTCTCTCTCTCTCTCTCTCTCTCTCTCTCTCTCTCTCTCTCTCTCTCTCTCTCTCTCTCTCTCTCTCATATCTGTAGGACAAACACCGCCATTATCTCCTCCCTTCTTCCTCCTTCCTCCCTGATAGTCTTCCTTTCCCAGACTCATTACGAGCTTCACTGGAATCAATAAGAGATAACTAAAAGAGTAAACGAAGACCTGGGAAAGTGTTCGCGTTTTTCTCGTGTTTTTCCTTCTCTCTACTGAAGGCAAGGCAGCGAGGTTGTGGTGATGGTGGTGGTAGTGGTGGTGGTTTTGGTGGTGATGGGGGTTTGTGTGCTGGTGGTGGTGGTGGTGATGGTGGTGGAAATGGTTTGGTAATAGTTGGTGGGTATGGTGTATTTTTAAGGGGTATTTCAGTGGGTAAAATTGAGATAGTGCTGGAAGTCCTGGGTTGTAGTGGTGTACAGTAGATAAGAGTACTTTTTTTTTAAAGGGGATTTCAGTGGTTAGAACTGAGGTAATGGTGAAAATGGTTGATTTCAATGGTGTATGGTAGAGAATAGTAAGAGGAATCAGTGGGTGGTTGATGAAAAAGAAAAAAAAAAAGAAAATTGATGAGATGATGAGGATAGGTGTTGGGGATGACTAATGATGATGGGGCTGGATGGCGGGAGTAATAAGTAATAGTAAAAGTAATTGAGTAAGTATGTAATGGTGGTGGTAGGTGGTAAGCTGGTGCTGTGGGTGGTGGCTGCTACGTGCATGAAGCATCGAAGTGGTAATGGCGGGGCTGAGTTATTGAAATGTCTACAATGACGGATTACAACGAGAACACAATAAGGTTTTGAAAAGGAGAGAGAGAGAGAGAGAGAGAGAGAGAGAGAGAGAGAGAGAGAGAGAGAGAGAGAGAGAGAGAGAGAGAGAGAGAGAGAGAGAGAGAGAGAGAGAGAGAGAGAGAGAGAGAGAGAGAGAGAATCATTACTGCTACTACTGCTACTACTACTACTACTACTACTACTACTACTACTACTACTACTACTACTACTACTACTACTACTACTACTACTACTACTACTACTACTACTACCACTACTGGAGAGAATAGAGGCAAGACAGAGTGATGGGAGACCCTGCAACAATACATCTTTTTTCAATCTTTTTATCTTTTTATTTTTCTTCTCTTTTACCTCTCCTGCCCCGTTCCGCCCCGCCCTGCCCTGCCCACCCCGCCCGGCAAATAAGCTGGCCCACCGCTGCACTCTCCCCTCCATCCATAAAGCAGTACACGGGCATGAGCCTTAATGGAACTTAAAGTAAAAGGTAAAATACTCCCCCTTTGTGATATTACCCGTATTTGTTCCATCCCGAAAATATTGATGTTAGTTTCATTTGGTGTTCTTAGTTATTATTTTTGCTGTTATTATTATTTTTAACTTTCTTGTGTTATTGGTGAAGTTATGTTTTCCTTATTATCATCTTTATTATTTGGCGTGTTTTTATTATATATATTTTTGATGTTTGACGTTTTTTCTGTAATTTTTATTATGATTTTGTATTTTTTTATTTATTCTTTTTTTTTTTTTTTTTTAATAGTTGCTGCTTCACAAAGTATCATTTTTCAATTTCGCTGTTTTACTTTCATGTTATTTTGCTTATTATACTTTATCACCTTTATTTCCACTTATTTTCCTTTTCTTTTCCTTTCATTTATTTTACTTCATGTTTCTTGTTTTTCGTTTCCATCCGTTCTGCCTTGTCAATATCTTTTTTTCTTTATCCCCTCCTTGCCTCTTCTCGCTCTAACTCTTTCTCTATACCTTTATTCCTTGTCTTTCCTGACTTGTTATCTCCTTCTCCCTCTCTTTCTCTCTTTCCATTTCACCCTCGCTCTCTTTCTTCCTCTTCCTGTTCCTTTTGCCCTTTTGTCTCTTGTATCTTTCATTTGGTTCTTCTTTCTTGTTTTCCGTGTTCTTCCCTTCCTCCTCCTCCTCCTCTTTTTCTTCCTCCTCCTCCTCCTTTTTCTTCCTTTACTCTCTTCAAACTGTCTTATTTTGCTGATCTGTTTTTCATACAATTGTATTTTTCTTATTTAAGTTACTTTAAAAAATTATACTCAAAGTATTTGCTCCTCTCTCTCTCTCTCTCTCTCTCTCTCTCTCTCTCTCTCTCTCTCTCTCTCTCTCTCTCTCTCTCTCTCTCTCTCTCTCTCTCTCTCTCTCTCTCTCATTTTTTTCATTACTTCACCCTTCGTAACTTTTCTCTCTTTCCTCTTTTTATTTTTCCTTTCTTCCTCTCTCTTTCCTCAACCCCTTTTCTCCTCCTCATTTACTTTCTTCTTCCTTTTATCCATCCTCGCCGTCTTTTCCTGCCGTTATTCCTTTCTCCTCTCTTTTCTCTCGCCAGCCTCCTCTGGTGCTTCTCCTCTTCTCTTTACCTCACATCCTTCTTTTTTCCTCTTTTTCCTTTGGCCCCTCTTCTATTTCCTCCCTCATCTTTCCTCACCCTCTCCATTCTCTTCCGTCTCCTCCACTGCCGCTCCAACATCTTTGCCTCCCATTTTCTTTCTTTTCTTCCCTCGTCCTCCTCCTCCTCCCTCTTCTCCCCTTGTTTTTTCTTCTTTTTCTTTTTTTTATTCTTCTCCATCTCATTGTACACTCCTGAATATTCTCGTTTTTTCTTCTCCTCCTCCTCCTCATACGTCTCCTCATCGCTGGCCTCGCCCTGGCTCCTCCACCCTCTCTAACAGCTGGCCCAAAGAGGCTAAACACACACTCCCCTAACTTTACTCGAAGCATATTTTTTCTCCTTCTGTCAAAGTTTCACAGTCAGGGAGGAAATTCCACTTATAGTTTATTTCTTTTTCGTCTCTTGTATGCGTGGCTCTCAAGTTGCTGATGAATGGCCGTGTGTTTTTATTTATTTATTATTTGTTTATAGCTAGGGTACTTGTGGGTTCTATTATTGGTAGAGAGAGAGAGAGAGAGAGAGAGAGAGAGAGAGAGAGAGAGAGAGAGAGAGAGAGAGAGAGAGAGAGAGAGAGAGAGAGAGAGAGAGAATGATACATAGACGGACAGACAGATACCTAGAAAACAAAATGCAAAACACACGCACACACACACACTGACACACACACACACACACACACACACACACACACACACACACACACACACACACACACACACACACACACGCACAGTACACTCCCAAGCTCTCCTACTATACCCTCAAAAAAAAAGAAAAAAAAAAACGAAAAGTAAAAAAAAAAAAAAAAAAGAAAAGAAAAAAACCTGAATGCACCATCACTGTATATTTCCTTCCCACGCGCTTCTCTGTATGCACCGCGGAGTACAATACGATTATGAGAACCCTTTAGGCAGCGGTGCGTCTTGTAAATATCACCAAACGTGCGGTAACTTGCGGCGGGGATGGAAGGAAGGCGGTGGAGGGCGGTCATTGGTTCCGGGATAGCTTAGTGTGATGGCAGAGAAGGGGAGCGGATATGAGTCAGGTAACGTACTTGAGAGGGGTGGTGGAGGTGGGAGAGGGGGAGAGAGGGATGAAGGTAAGGTAGAAAGGTAGCAAGGTGAGGTAAAAACAAGGTAGTGATGAGTGAGAGAGAGAGAGAGAGTGAGAGAGAGAAAGTAGTGTTGTAGAGGATTGATGGAAGGGGAATGAAAGTGAGAAGGAAGGAAAGTAGAAAGGTGAAGGAAAGGAAAATGTTAATGATAAAGAAGGTTAGATCTTAAGATATGTTATGGAAGTGAGAAAAGTAAGAGAAAACAAAGTAGTGATGAAGGAATGGTGTTGCTTCGGTGGGGGGTGGATGGAGGAGAGGGAAAGTGAGAAGGATAGAAACTAGAAAGGCAAGGGAAAGGAAAATGGTAATGATAAAGAAGGCTAGATGTTAAGATGGGTTACAGAAATAAGAAGAGAAAGTGAAAAGACAAATGAAGAGACAGAAAAGAAGGGAGAGAAGTAGGAAGACCATGAAAAAGAAAGGTGAAGGAAAACAAGGTGACAATGAAAAGGAGTATATAAAAAGTAAGGTTATACTTCAAGCGAGGGAGAAAAAAAGTGGGTGATGAGAAAGAAAGGAAGAAAAGTAAGGTAGAGGGAAAGTAAAAGAGAAAGATAAGGAAAAACGGGAGGCAAGGAGGAAAGGAAGTGCGATGAGGGAGAACAAAACAACAAGATGATGAGAAGGAAGAGTAAATCTGAGAAGAGAGGAGGGAGGGAAAGAGGATTACGTAGGACAAGCAAGCAGCAACAGACCTTTAAGTCCCTCTTGCGTTGGGTGGAAGGAAGAGATGAAAGGAAGAAAGGGGAAGTAAGAAGAGTGAAGAAAAAGTAAGATATTTATGTGAAAAAAGAGCAATTTTCCTCACTGTTCAGATTCTGATGTTTATTGTTTAGATAGTGATTTAGATAGTGATTTATTATTTTTTTCGTTGTCTCTTTTCTCCTCGCCTCAATTTCTTCTTTTTTTTCCCCTTTTCCTCTGATCTCTCTTTTATTTCCTCCCTCATCTTCTTTCCTCACCCTCTCCATTCTCTTCCGTCTCTTCTTCTCCTCTTATTCTTATTCTTCTTGTTCTCCTTGTTCTTTACCATCTACATCTCTCTCTCTCTCCTCCTCCTCCTCCTCCTCCTCCTCCTCCTCCGAAAACCCCAGAAAAAAAAAGAAAGATTCGATTCGATTAAGTTCTCCAAGTTCAAGGACAGATTCTTGAACTGTTAACTCCCTTGAGAGAGAGAGAGAGAGAGAGAGAGAGAGAGAGAGAGAGAGAGAGAGAGAGAGAGAGAGAGAGAGAGAGAGAGAGAGAGAGAGAGAGAGAGAGAGAGAGATATCGTGCATGACAACTATGTGAAAAACTCTGGGCGGTCATAATTGCCCATTCGCATGAAGCATAAGGTGGGAGGCCGAGTGGGGAGGCGCACTAAGGACTGTGTGACACGCGACTCTCTCTCTCTCTCTCTCTCTCTCTCTCTCTCTCTCTCTCTCTCTCTACGTGTATGTAGTACGAATGCGCGTGGTTATGTATTTATGCACGTGTGTGTGTGTGTGTGTGTGTGTGTGTGTGTGTGTGTGTGTGTGTGTGTGTGTGTGTGTGTATGTATGTATGGAGCGTGTATGTGGACAATAAGAAACAATGAACAAATGAAAAAGAATGAAAAAAAATAGAGAAGGAAAAACTGAAGGGAAAATGAAGACAAGTGGTGGGAAAAAAGAGAAATAAAAAACTGACAGCAGATTGATACCTTACAGAATTAGAGAAGAGAGGGAAAGGAGAATGGAATAAAGAGAGAGAAAAACAAAACAAAACAAACAAACTGAAAAAGATAAGATGAAAAAAAATATATATAGAAAGAAAACAGGATTAAAGGGAAAGAAAAAATACAAAAAAATAGTAACACAAACAGGTTAACTCCTAGGGCAGAGAAAGAAAGACGAATAAAATAGAGAGAGGAAAAGAGAAAGAAAGAAAGAGATAAAAAAGACAACTAAAAGACACAAATAGAAAAAAAGAGAAACGAAGATAAAAATAGAAGGAATACAAAAAATACTAACACAACAAATTAATTTCTAGAGAAAAGAAAGAAAAAGAGAAAATAAGGCAGACTAAAAATAAAAAAAAATAAAAAATAAACAAAAGGAGACACGAAGAGGAAAATAATGACAAATGAAGATGAAACAAAAAAATAAGGAATAGAAAAGAAAAAAAACTAACACAACGGACTGGAGAAAGAATAAAAAAAGAAAAAAGAAAACATGGAAGGAAAAAATGAAAGACAAACGAGGATAAATGAAAAAAAATACAATAAAAAAAGAGAGAAAGCAGAAAAATAGTAACATAGCAGATTAGTTCGATTATGGGCTTCAGAAGATCACTAAAGTCGCAGGGAAAAGTTAGTACGCGTGGCTGATTGACTTGATGATCTAATTACGGCAGGCTTTTATAATGTAACGACCACCCGGGGTTTGCACACACTATACATTATGAACGCTGTTGGCTTAGCAGTGGAGTGATGTATGCTGTATGTGGGACAGTATGTTAGTAGTGTAGGACGTAGATGTATTGGTGTATTGGTGTATTGACCTTCCCGCTGTGTTGCTGTGTTGAGATTTTATGTATTTTTATTTTTCTGGGTTTGTGGTGAGTGTGGTGTGTACATGAGTTTGTTTTTTAGCTAGTGTACGGTTAGTGTATGTTTTGTTATTATTCAGTGTACGATAGTTGTTTTAGTCAGTGTACGGTTTTTTTTTCATCTTTTATTGTATGGTAGTTATTGTTTTGTTATTGTTTTGTTATTGTTTTGAATGTGCGATAATTGTTTTTCTTTAAAATTTTGTTAAGTGTTTTTTTATTCATATGACTTTCTTTTTTTTTTGCCCATGCAGTATTTTTGTTATTATTGTTCTAGTATATATCTGTTCTGTTGAGAGTAAGATGACAATTCTGGTTTATTATGATATATATATATATTTTTTTGTAAGTATAACTCTCAAATTCTGACTTAATTTTCTTTTCTTTCACAGGTAAGAAAGAAAGAGGATGTCCTGTACATTTAGGTCCCTCAGGCTTCTGTTTTGAGGTATGTGAACAGGTGTGAGTTACGCGGACATTTACGTGTGTGGCTGCGTTCAGGTAAGGAAGATTACGCGCGCGCGCGCGCGTGTGTGTGTGTGTGTGTGTGTGTGTGTGTGTGTGTGTGTGTGTGTGTGTGTGTGTGTGTGTGTTTAATCATGAAGTGTGGTTAAGTGTTGCTAAAAAAAATATATATATATGGAGGGAAAGAGAGAGGTTCGTGCTTTTCATAATTAATAAAGGCAATTTCATGTGCTACGTAGTAATAAAAAAGTATATGTATCACCTAAAATTAACACGTAAATTAGTAAAAAGACACTCAGACATTACAAAAAGAAAGCATAAAAGATAAATCACACTAAAAATTAAAAAAAAAGAAAAGATTAAGAGAAACACCTGGAACTAAAGACAGCCACTTGACAAAAAAAAATCGGAGAAGAAGAAAAACGACACATTTCACCTGTAGAACGTCACTCACTTATCACCTGCGTCTGAATTAATCCGTAACCAGCCCATCCTTGTACCCTTTCCTTCCTCGCGACCCACTAGCGGTTCATCATCTCGTCTGAAGCTCACCAATAATGTACGAGTCTCGCTTTGCCGCTCCCAGCCAGTCTCTGTGCTTCCCAGGTGAAACATTAATTATCTACCTGTAAGTCATGTGGGACGAGAGACACCTGTGCTTGTCATTCTCCCCAGAAAGGATTAAATTGACCATGAGTCCTGATGTAGCAGAGGAGGAGAAGAAGAAATGGGATGGAAAAGTGGGAAGGTGTTAGAAGTGAGTATGGGGGAGGAGGTGGAGATGGAAGCGGGGTTTGAAAGTGAAGGAATAGAGGAGAAGAATAGATGGGAGGGAAAGATGGAAAGGTGTTACAAAAGAGGGTGGGAAAGGAGGTAGAGGGACAGAATAGCAATTTAGAAGTAACTTAAGAGGGACAGAAGGAAGAGAAGTGATAGCATAGAGTGTCACAAGGGAAGAGAGAGAGTGAGGGAAGTGCAGCTTGGAGGTGACATGAGAGAGGATGAGGGAGAGAAGGGATGGAAGTGCAGTCTGGGAGGGAGATATACGTAAGACATGGCGGAAGGAAAGAGAAAATAATGGAAGGGAACATAAGAAGGGATGGGAGAGAAAACGTAGAAATGGGATGGGCAGGTTGAGAGAGAGAGAGAGAGAGAGAGAGAGAGAGAGAGAGAGAGAGAGAGAGAGAGAGAGAGAGAGAGAGAGAGAGAGAGAGACTTGAGAGGGGATAGGTAAAGGCTGTGAGGTATAGATTAAGAAGCGAGATAGAGAAGGAGGGGGAGACAGAGAAGGCAACGTAAAAACTAAGACGAAGAGGTGAGTGAACGGGGAAGGGAGACGAAGGAAGAGAAAGAGAAGCAAAGGAAGGGAAAGAGACAGAAAAAAAAGAAGAGATGAATTAGAAAAGAAGAATAAAGATGAAGGACAATAAGAATTAGATGAAGGAAGAGGAAAGGAAGATTAATGAATAAGAAAGGTCAAGGAATAGAAAACGGAGTCGAAAGGGGAGAAAAAAATATGAAATAGGAGGGAGAGACGAAAATAGAAGAGGAAAAGGGAAACAAAAACAAAGAAAAATAAAGAAGAGGAAAGAAAGATGAACAAGAGACACGTAAACAGGAAAAAATGAGACTAAAAAGTTACGAGAAAGAAGGAAAAATGAGAAAGAAGAAAAAGAAAGTGAGACGAATAAAGAGAAAAAAAAGAATAAGTGAAACGAGAGATGAAATTAAAAGAAAAAAATGAAATCAGAGAAAAAAAAAGAAGACAAGATATAAAAAACTGAGAAGTAAATGAGAAGAAAAGAGACGGGAGAAGAGAAGAGAAGAGAAGAGAAGAGAAGAAAAGAATGGAGAGAACTGAGTAAGGCCACGAACCACAAAGGATAAACTTAACACATAATGGAATCTTGAAAGAATGTAATCCAATAACTCAACACCACCGTGGCATTACAGCAAGTTCCTCTCTCTCTCTCTCTCTCTCTCTCTCTCTCTCTCTCTCTCTCTCTCTCTCTCTCTCTCTCTCTCTCTCTCTCTCTCTCTCTCTCTCTCTCTCTCTCTCTCTCTCTCTCTCTCTCTCTCTCTCACTTGCGTGATAAATTGTCTTCCCCTTAGTTGTATAATGCAAGAATGTAAAGTATGTGCTCGTGTCATGAATATCCTGTTTACGAGAATACATTTACGCATACGGTTTTATGTATTTCACTACTCCTGTGTGTGTGTGTGTGTGTGTGTGTGTGTGTGTGTGTGTGTGTGTGTGTGTGTGTGTGTCTGTCTGTGGGTGGGTGTGTTGAAATCTTATTTGTAAACAGTACGTGTTGTTCTGTTTGTCATGGAAATTTCCTTATAAAGAGAGAGAGAGAGAGAGAGAGAGAGAGAGAGAGAGAGAGAGAGAGAGAGAGAGAGAGAGAGAGAGAGAGAGAGAGAGAGAGAGAGAGAGATGGGAGCTCTCTAAGCAGTAAGACTTCCGATTTTGTATATGACAAGAAATTCACTGCTAATAGTTTGGAGAGAGAGAGAGAGAGAGAGAGAGAGAGAGAGAGAGAGAGAGAGAGAGAGAGAGAGAGAGAGAGAGAGAGAGAGAGAGAGAGAGAGAGAGAGAGAGAGAGAGAGAGAGAGAGAGAAAGCATACATCAATACTGTGAGAAATTTATGAGTCTTAATGATTTTTGTGTAGGCTTAGAGAGAGAGAGAGAGAGAGAGAGAGAGAGAGAGAGAGAGAGAGAGAGAGAGAGAGAGAGAGAGAGAGAGAGAGAGAGATAGACATCAGTGCCTAATAGTAATTTATCAAGCCTAATCCTTTAGTTCTAGGCGTGAGAGAGAGAGAGAGAGAGAGAGAGAGAGAGAGAGAGAGAGAGAGAGAGAGAGAGAGAGAGAGAGAGAGAGAGAGAGAGAGAGAGAGAGAGAGAGAGAGAGAGAGAGAGAGAGAGAGAGAGACAGAGTAGAGGTTGTATTTTTTCCTCGATTTAAATGTTAATGTTTTGAATAAGTTAGACGATGGAAAGGGACGCGATTGAGAGAGAGAGAAAGAGGGACAGAGAGAGGGAGAGTGACAGAGAGACGAGATGGTGGTGATAGACTGCGTATGTTGCTGGTAGTGGTGGTGATGGTAGTAGGTGGTGGTGGTAGTCGTATTATTAATGGTGGAGGTGATGGTGGGGGTGGTGGTGGTAGTGGTGGTGGTGGTGATGACGCGTACGTAATGGTGTGAGTGTGTGAAAGCATTGGTCACTCTTTGAGGTGGTGTTAGTATGAGTAATGGTGGTTGTGGTGGTGGTGGTGGTGGTGGTGGTGGTAATATGCATTTTGGTTACAAATATGCATGCTAGGTGGTTACGGTGGAAGGTGTTGGTGGTGGTGGTGGTGGAGGTGACGGTGATGGTGATAGAAATGATGATAATGATGATGATGATGATGATGATGAGGATAATGGGGAAGAGGAAGAGGAGTATGACTTGGAAGGTGGAGGAAGAATAGGAGGAGGAAGGGGACTAGTGGGGGAGGAAGAGGAGGAGGAGGAGGAGGAGGAGGAGGAGGAAAAAGAGTAGGAGGAAAGTTGGTGACAGTTATGAAAGTTTATGGTGGCAGGAACTGGTGGTGATTGTACGTAATAATACTCTCGTAGTAGTAGTAGTAGTAGTAGTAGTAGTAGTAGTAGTAGTAGTAGTAATAGTAGTAGTAGTAGTAGTAGTAGTAGTAGTAGTAAGAAAATTCGTGATGATGGTCGTTGCGATGGTATTGAAAGGATGCGGTAGTGATGGTGGTAGTGATGGTTGGCCAGGATAGTGGTAGTGATAGTTGTGGTGACAACGGTGGTGATGGTGGTTGTGATATTAATTCTATTGTAACTTTAAAAATCAGGATATTGGAAATTAATTACCCTTTTAGAAGAAATGTGTGGAGATGGCAGTAGGGGAAGGGAGGAGAGGGAAGGGAGGAGAGGGGAGGGGAAGGAAGGAAGCTGATAGTCACGAAGATGCTGGAAGAAGCGTATCCAAGCAGAATAAGCAAAGAGGAGGAGGAGGAGGAGGAGGAGGAGGAGGAGGAGGAGGAGGAGGAGGAGGAGGAGGAGGAGGAGGAGGAAGAAGAGGAGGAGGAGGGGGGAGAGGAAGAGTCCGCCGTCAGTCATCGTCATCATTCCCAGCATTTCTTCTCAGGAATTTTAAGTCTTCCCGCAATGCCCCAATTCTCAGATCGTTCCCGGAGCTTTAAAAGACGCAACAACAGCATCACCACCACCACCACCACCACCACCACCACCACCACCTCCTCCAGGAACAGCAGAGGCAGGAGCAGCGCCATTAACCCTCACACGTTTTCTTTTCCCCACTCTCCATTTTTATATCTCTCATCTCCCGGGCATTTCATATTGACTTCGTTTTTCTTTGATCTCTCCGTCATCATTGAAAAAAACGGTCGGTCTCTTTACTTTTTCTTCCCATTTTCTTTGATGCCTCTCATTACCTGTGTTCTTCGCGCCCATCCTCTCTCCGGCCTCCCTCACCTACATGATAATAATAATCGGAGGTCTCTAGGGCGGGCAGGGCGGGGAGAGAAGGGAGAAAATGAGAGGCAGGTAGGCACTTAAGACCTTTCCCACCTCCTCTCACCAATCGTAGGGTCAAGGAGATCAATAGGGACCCAAGTGACCTGAGGGAGTGTAGGAGGTAAGAGTGACCTTCGCCCTTTACAGCCCCCCTCTTCTTCCCATCCTACCGTGAAGCCCCTTGTGACCCAGGGCCTGATTGCTGCACGGGTGAGAACGGCGGCCTGGCTGTGATGGTCGGCAGGCGTCAAGGTTTCATGTTGACAAGTTACTAATTGGAAACGTTGTGGTAATTGTCCTTTCCGGCCTGGCCTTACCTGTTATAAGGGTCAGCTGTCTGTCTGTCTGTCGCACAAGATGAAGGACGCAGGGGGGACGTCACAGGCAGGGAGTTTAGATCCGCCTGACTTGTATCGATCCCTGTCAAGAAGATTAATGTTAGTGTGATAGGAAAGTTATTTTTCGAAGAGTAGTAGGCTAGGTGGCTGGCCGTCAGTCCCCTCCCGCGCCGCTCGATACTCCCAGAATCATGTAGAAGAGGCGACCTTTGTTGTGGGGGCGAGAGGCTGATGCTGGCCAGTCCTGCTGACACGCCCGAAAGACGAGGAGGGGGAGGTGGGGGCAGGAGGAGGAGAAGTTAGACTAAGACGTTTGGGAAGAGCAGGACGAAGGGAAGTCTTGTAGGAGTGGCAGGATCACGCATCAATCTAAGTCCTGCTTGGGGTTTCGGCACACGCATGGCCGCCGCAGAGTAGGTCTTTGGGTCAGGTCACGGTACTTTCTACTCAGGCTGTCTGTCTACTTTAACCAAGGCCCACTTTCGGCAAGGGGGGGGGGTGATGTCTGGAGGCACGCTATCGATTCTGGCTCCATGAAATCACGGCGCCCTGCCAGAGGTAACCAGTCTGTGGCGCCAGCACCCCCCACCCCGCCCACACCCTCCCTGACTCCAGCCGCCGTGCCACCCGCTCCCTTCTCGTTCCCCCCCCCCGCTGGCGCCGGCCCCACCTCCTTACTCTCTCGTTTCTCTAACTCCGTCTCCCTTTGCTCCAGTTGGCCCGCGCTCGAAATAGGTCAGGAGCTCGTGGGTACTGGGTGTTTGGGGGGCGGGGGCAGCTAGGAAACCCACTGCGTCATCCAGACTCCGCCCCTGAGCATCGCCGCCCCGCCCATATCCGTCAGCCCCCTCACACACCCGCCCGGCGCCACCCTGTCCCTCGCACCGTCGGGAAGGATACACTAAGACCCATAAAGAACCTCCAACCTTGTGGGAACACGAGTCTCTATCCTGACTTACACTAATGTCAAGAAAGGCTGGCGGTGGTGCGCTGAGGGTGGCGAGTGGGTGTGATGCAGGGAAGGAAGTGTGGGTGTGTCTGGGTGCGTGGGTGGAAGGATGGTGGTGATACGGTGTTTGTTTCTTATGGGATGTAGATGTGGAGAGATGGTTGGGGTGGATTGTGGATGCGATGCGAGGAGGTGAGCGTGTGCGTGGGTGTGCGTGGGTTAAAGATTGACTTGGGGTGAGATGTGGCGTTTGCTTTTCAATATAGATGAGGAGGTGGAGGGGGCAGTTTCGTAAGTGGGCGGGATGGACATGCACTTGATTTTGATAACAGAGACAAGGGGTGACCTCTCTCAGATTTTTTTTCCCAGCCGTCTCTTCATATCCTCCCACTGCTCTCCCCCTCCTCCTCTTCCTGTCCTTTCCCTCCTCCTTCACCGCCTCCGCCTTTTCTGAAACATAATCGGGAGTAAGCACGAATCTAGTACACTCTCTTTTCTACTTCAATTTCTTTCTTCCGCATAAAATGTCCTCGCCGTCTCCTTTGACTCCTCGACGTGGCGTTCTTTTCTCTCCTTCCCTCCTGGTTTTACATATCAGAGGGAAGGACAAGGGAACGAGGAGGACTCTTGCCTCAGTTACCCAACCTACCTTTTCTTTGCGGGATACGTAAATGAAGGTAAATTTGCTCACTAAAAGAAGGAAAGGAGGTGTCTTATTAAATTATTCGTGATGCCGCTTTACTTTTTTGCTTTATTCTGGTATTAGCGGTGGCTTGTGTGTGTGCGTGAGAGCGAGAGAGAGAGAGAGAGAGAGAGAGAGAGAGAGAGAGAGAGAGAGAGAGAGAGAGAGAGAGAGAGAGAGAGAGAGCCTTGCTTTTCATTGTTGTTCTCTTCATCCTCATCTGCATTCTCATTTCGTCCTTCCTCATATTCTTTCTCATTTCCTTCATTCTTTTTCTTTCCGTATTAAAAATTCTCTCTCTAGCTTTATCGTATCCTTTCTCCCTTCTGTTTGCTTTCCTTCCTTCATTCTCCTCTTCCTCTTTCTTCAGTCCTCGCTACAGCGTTGTAACCATTTTCTCCCTTTTTCTTCAATATGACTTCTTTTCTTCCTTTCTTCTTTCCTTCACCCTTTTTTTTTACCTATCCTTTCTTTCTCCTATATTTTAATTACATTTTTTTTTACTTTGCCTTCCAGTTTCTTTTCTTTTTTGGTTCCCTCAATCTAGTTTACCTTTTATTTCCATTACCTCTCCTTTTTCTTTCCTTTTTTTTTACCTTCTTCACCTTTGTTTCTTCTTCCTTCTCTCCATTTTGTTTTGTCTTCTTAGTTTACCTTTTTATTATCCTTTCCTCTACTTTCTCCTCTCTACTCCCATCTTCTTCACTTTGGCTCTTCTTCTTCTTTCTTTTGTTTCCTCTTTCTGGTTTGTCTTTTTACTACTCTTTTCCTTTCTCTTTTTCTCCTCTCATCTTCTTTACCCTTGCCTCTTCTTCCTCTTTGTTTTGTTTCTTCCTTCTTGTTTATTTTTATCAGCCCTTTCCTTTCTCCTCTCTCCCCAAACCTTCTTCACTTCCCACCATGTTCACCTTTGCATCTCCATTATTCTCTTCTCTGCATTTTTGTCTCCTCTTCCTAGTTTATCCTTTTATTACCATTTCTTCTCTTTTATCTTCTCTCCTGTCATATTCTTTACCTTTGCCTCTTCTTCCTTCCCTCCCTTCTCGGAACTGGGTCAGGAAGAATAAAAAAGACTCATTGATCCTATAAATAGTTGGTTAATCCGTCTGGCCCGCCACCCACGCCATCCGCTGAGAGACGGGGAATTCCTGTCCTGTCACCTTATATACTAGTGGTAAATCTGTGTGTGTGTGTGTGTGTGTGTGTGTGTGTTTATCTATTTAGTTTTCTCTTTGTTTTTTTTTAAAGTATTTATTCGGAAAACTGGAATTTCTTGGAAGTTGACCATACGTTGAAATATTCATCAAAATAGAAACAAACAGTAGTTAATTTATTTGTCCCTACGATTAATTTTGTGCTAAACTATTCTGTTATAATGTATGGTAGGGGAAGAGGAGGTGAAAGAGGAGGAGGAGGAGGAGGAGGAGGAGGAGGAAGAGGAAGAGGAGAAGGAGGAGAAGGAATGAAGAAAATTTGTCTTGAAATGGTTAAAAAAACAAAAGACATTTGGTAGGATGGATGCCTAATTGAAAGAATACAAGAGAAGAAAGAGAAGGAGAAGCAGAAATTACAGAAAAAAAGATAGTGGCAGAGGAAGGCTGTGAGAGAAACAATAGAAAGATGCTGGGGGAGAAAAGAAAAAAAATAATGAAAAACGTGGGAAAGAGGAAGGAGGAGGAGACGCAAGAAAAATGAGAGAGAGAGAGAGAGAGAGAGAGAGAGAGAGAGAGAGAGAGAGAGAGAGAGAGAGAGAGAGAGAGAGAGAGAGAGAGAGAGAGAGAGAGAGAGAGAGAGAGAGAGAGTCGTTGTAAACATTCTCGATGAACATTCTTTGAGGTTTGTTTGGTAATTTTGCTTTTCTATTCTTCCTCCTCCTCTCTTTCATCTTTCCTTCTCTTTATCCGCCACCTCTTCCTCCCCAATCTTCTTCTCTTTCCTCCTCTTCTAGTTCTTCTTATTCTTGTTGTCGTTGCTTGTCTTATGCTGGTAGCAGTAGTAGTAGTAGTAGTAGTAGTAGTAGTAGTAGTAGTAGTAGTATTAGCAGTAGCAGTAGGAGAAGTAGAAGTAGTTGTTGTTATCGTTGTTGTGCTGTTATTCCTCCTCCTCCTCGTCCTCCTCCCTCTGCGTGTATCGGGGCTGGGTCTTAAGGATGGTGAGGTGATGGCTTCCCTTAATGGACCGAGGAACGGAGGGGAGCAGGAAGGGAACGGGGAGGAAGAGAGGGGGGAGAAGACAAGGGCGGGGAGGAAGGAAAGGAAAGGGAGGAATAAATAGGATGGGAAGGAAAAGTAAAGGGAATGGAAAGAAAGAAAGAGAAAATGGAAGGAGGAGAAGAAAATGAGAATGAAGGCAGAGAGGAAAAGAAGGAGCAATATAAGAAAGAGAAAAAGGAAGAAGAAAAAAATTGGAGGAGGACGACTAGAAATTAAACAGTGTACAAGGAAGCGAGGAGAAGAGAAGAGGAAGGAAGGGAATGAGAAATGAGAGACAAGCCTAACAAAGTGAAGGAAGCAGAGAGAGAGAGAGAGAGAGAGAGAGAGAGAGAGAGAGAGAGAGAGAGAGAGAGAGAGAGAGAGAGAGAGAGAGAGGAGTAAAGTGAAGTTAAGGAAAAGGACTTGGGGACTGAGAATTAAAGGGAGGATAGGAAGAGAAGGGGTAGAGTGAGTGGAGGGAGGGGGGGGGGAGAAGGGGGAGAGTGGAGGGGAGATGCAGGACAGGTGTTATTAAGTATTCAGTAGGTACAGCATTGCATGATTAAGATTAGGCTTCCTGTGCTCCTCTCACCACCTGGGGCTGCTCTTCAAGACTGCCCCGCCCCCTTCGCTAACACCTCTACTTGTATAACTGCTATGATTGTTGTTGCTGCTACTGGTCCTGATGTTACTGGTGGTGGTGGTGGTGATGGTGGTGGTGGTGGTGGTGGTGGTAGTGATTTTGCTGTTGGTGGTGGTGCTGGTGCTACTACTATTGTTAATGATAATGGTAGTGCTTCATCTACTTATACTACTGTTGGTGCTACTACTACTACTACTACTACTACTACTACTACTACTACTACTACTACTACTACTACTACTACTACATGGATACCGCCTTTCTATCACTACTATTATCTCAGCTACCTTGAATACCACTCTCAAAGACTACTACTACTACTACTACTACTACTACTACTACTACTACTACTACTACTACTACTACTACTACTACTACTACTACTACCATCACTACTTCTACACTCCCCTGTAACTCCATTCATGCTATTTTTAAGTGTTTACCTGCGTGTTGCTACTTATCACAACCTTCACCTTCACTATCTCTGTTTTGACCTTTCCACAACCGCAAGTCCTTCCAACCTTAGCCCGTATATGTT
>NC_087158.1:23297039-23319539 GCF_035594125.1 Scylla paramamosain
CTTGAGATAACGACACTGTGCATAATTAAAACTACTTTCCGACTCTGTTAGTAGCATAATGATACAAAACAGCTCTCTCTCTCTCTCTCTCTCTCTCTCTCTCTCTCTCTCTCTCTCTCTCTCTCTCTCTCTCTCTCTCTCTCTCTCTCTCTCTCTCTCTCTCTCTCTCTCTCTCTCTCTCTCTCTCTCTCTCTCTCTCTCTCTCTGTGTGTGTGTCTGTCTGTCTCTCAAACCTTTTAACTCTCCCTGGCAGCTGGAGGAAACTTCACCACGCCGCCAAAAGAAAAAAAAAAAAAAGAAAAAAAAAAGAAGAAAAAAAAATAAGGTCACAATTAGGAGAGGCAAAACCCGCACTTTCTCCCCACGATACAAATAACACCAGAACGAAACATGGACACTATTCATAAAGTATCCCCGGGCCTTGACTTAACCTACGCATTGCAGTGCTGGTCTCCCCGGTGCGTCACATGCATAGCTCAACCAGGGGAGTTTCCAGGGCGGGGCGAGCCAAACGGTGCTTTCTGTCAATGGTAAATAAGAGATTGGCGCCGCGTCTCCCGTTCTGTGTGTGTGTATATATGTGTGTATGTGTGTGTGTGTGTGTGTGTGTGTGTGTACTTAGTCCGCAGAATCATCGTGTGTGAGGGGAAGGGAATGAATGTGCTTGGTTATTCCATTTTTTACTGTAAGGAGGGCACACTTTCATTATATTTGATATAGATGTGATGAATGGATGTACTATATTGCGGTTAAGGTGCGTCGAAGTCAGGAATTTTGCGTCAGTGATAAAACGCTGACATATATCATAAGTTTATTGGTATGAAAGAAGCAATTTTCTTTTCATATACGATGGAAATGTGATGAATGTCAGTACCAGGTTGAAGGTAAGCTGTGTCTAAGTCAGGAAATTTACACCAATGATAAACTCTGATGAATATTTTACGCCAGTGATAAACGGTGACAAATATTAAATGTTTACTACTTGTATGAAGGGAGTAAAGGTTATATTTTATACTCGTTGGAAATATGATGAAGAGAAGTGGTAGAATTCATGGGAAGGCATCAATATTAACGGGGGGAATGATAGATGTCTAAATTAGAAACATACGAAGAGAAAAAGATAAAAGACAAACACTTCAGGAGAGTACATTATTATTTTTTCGTGTAAAGGTATATTAAGGTATTGTGGGTTGAAGATAAGCTATTTATAGGCGCTGCTGATTCCCCATAATTAAGTTACCAACATGAAAAAGGATAAATGTGGACAAATATTGCATGTTTACTGATATCAGGGAGGCAGATTATTTTCAGTCAAGCTAAGATGGTGAACATAACTACTTTGAATAGAGATCGACGTATCAATTAATACCTCCAATTTCCAGTCAGTTTAGTATGAATAAAGGGAAGTGATAGATGTGTGTGCGTTTGCTTGTGTCAGGTGAGAAGGTTGTTTTTATTCACGCCAAGATGATGAATTAGAGTACTGAGGATTGAGGACGAGAGGTGGCTAGGTGCCTCTGGGTCGCCATAAATTTTGTACCATCGAGGGAAGGTAATTGATGTGCCTGAATATTATAACTGGTGTCAGGGGAAGTATATATATTGTTTTCATGTGCAATAATGGTGAGGCAAAGTACCCAAGTGAGGGCAAGGTGTGAGTAGACGTTATCTGAGCCACGTGAAATATACTCGTAACGCTAGAAAGGAAAAAAGAAAAAAAACTAAATGTGCTTGAATATTTTATCTTTACTAGGGTGGAGGAGTAATTTTTTATTTTCCTTATTCGATGCAAGAATGGTAAGCTGAAGTACTGAATTGATGGCAGAGTATGAACAGGTGCTTATAGATTACCTGAAAATGATGAATGGATTGAATATTATATCGATGGTGATGTGAAGGATCAGATTTTCTCCCCACTGCAAGGACAATGAAGTGATATACTGAGTTGAGTGCAAAGTGTGAATAGGTGCTTGCCAATCGCCTGAAATTGATGAATGTTCTTGAATATTACATCGTTGCTGGCGTGAAGGGTTAAATTTATTGCTATGCATCGCAAGGTAGTAAAATGATGTATTGGATTAAGTGCAAAACGTGGGTGGTGCTTCTAGATCATCTGAATTTTTTGCACTGACGGTTAAATTATAAACGTGCCTGAATATCATGCCCTTGCTTGTGTGGGGGAGCTGGCGTTTTATGCTCGATGAAAGGGAAGTAAATTGAAGTGCTGGACTGAGGCGAGATGTCAATAGATGAGGCTGAATCTTGTGAAATTTTACACCAACGAAATGTGAGAATGAGAGTGTGTAAGATGGTGCAAGAAGTGAGTGCATCAGACCATGAAGTGTGTAAGTGTGTGGCAGCGTGTAGGAAGTAAGCATATGAGATGTTACATGTGTTTAACAGGGTGTAGAAAGTGAATGTATGAGACGATGCAGAAAGTGTGTTTTTTGGCAGGGTGTAAGAAGTATGTGATATAGTGTATGATGTAATTGTATGCCAAGGTGTGGGAAGTGAGAGTAATAGACAATGTAGAAAGTATATGAGCATAAGTATAAGTATACGAGTTAATGTAAGACGTAATTGTATGACAGGGTGTGGGAAGTGAGTGTACTAGACGAGGAAGGACGCCCACAACCACAACGAATCGCAGTAACAACCAGATTATCCTTATTTTATTGCCTCATATCGTAACTCTGACAATATGCGAGTGAGTGGCGTGGCATGGGAACCTCAGAGTCGCAGCCGCTTCACGTACACTTAATATCTCCATCCGATGAAATTTATTTTATCAGACTCTGTGAGGGAAACGTGCGGCATAAGCTCCCCGCCGCAGCAGCTTAGCCAGACGCGGTAAACTCGTCACAAAAGTCAACGGGATCACGGAGTTTTTCGATGATAAATGTAAGAGTGGACACACACGCGAGGCATTCAGGATCTGCGGACACAATGACGTGGGGGGCAGCGGCTTGTCGTGTGTCGTGTGCTTGTGTGTGTGATGTGCCAGTGTTGTCCAGCCTTCCCGTGCGGTATTAAGGGACTGTGGCCCGACATGGAAGCGCTTTGATGGACGCAGTATACAAAGACGTGGATGAGGCTTTATTTCAGACCACGAGACGGGAGCAGAAATGTGAATCATGGCCAGTATGTGAAAGTACAGACTTGTGGATATTTTATTTGTCATAATTCTATGTTGAATTTTATATATGAAGACTAGAATGAGATTTATATGTTCCAACACAACGAGAGGAAAGTACAAATATAAACTGGCAGTGATAAGAGATGATACAGATTTTCGGCGTTTTGTTTATCATAGTTTCATTTTAACGATATAAATAGAAAAGAGGGATCTTTAGAAATTTTGCTTATTATAACTGGAGATTGTGCTGTGATCCTCTCCTCATCGGTCAGGCGACACACACACGGCGCGGATGACAACGTAAGCGATTCCATTTTGTTTCACGCCACTAAGAATAAAATGTGTCCTCCATTAGAAACAATCATTCTTTCCACAACTCACCGGCCACTCGCGGAGACCATTAAGGCGATCCAGGTGAAGGTGTTGAAGAAAAGTTATCCGGAATCTAGGGAATTTTGTCGAAAAATGTCTGTCGGTAAAATTTATGTGAGTGAAAAGCCTTTTGCATGCAATGACCCGATTTGTCAAGCTCATGAGGCAGCGTGCAATCAGAGTTGTCGGATTACTGAATGGGATTCTCATCCGGTCGATCTGTTGCTGTGACGTGGACGGTCCTCGTGTGTGTGTGTGTGTGTGTGTGTATGTGTGTGTGTGTGTGTGTGTGTGAAAGCCTCGTCCTGCAGTGTTCCTGTGGCTCCTTTGCTTAGTACGTATCCAAGAACTACTTGGCATCCTGCCCACTCATGCCAGGGATTTCTTTCCTCTCGGCCACACCACACACACACCTAACAAACTTCGCCCGACATCCTCACCACACACAACCCGCCTGATGCAGTGCTACACACCCCGTTCTCACACCACACGCACCCAATCCATAGCCCCATCACACGCTTATATTCTAGCCGCATCACACATCTCTCCAGACAGTCCCTATACACACAGTCTTTCGTAAGCACCACTGCGCATCTCATCCAAAAGTCTCCTTTAATTTTGATTAATCTTTTTGGCCCTATTCTTTAAAGACTAGGATATTCAATGGTCCTTTTTTCTACCCTTTTTATTAGTCATCAGCTAGTGTCCCTCTTACTCGAGAAAAAGAATCTCACCACTATCATCGCGCCGGAAGGTTCATCCCTCACGTCTCCATCCCCACCACACCTTCAGCGACTACTCGTCCTTTATTAATGTCTCAATCGGACTAGCATGGTATCATAACCTTAATCTGGCCCTAAATTTTCATGACCTCAGCCTTTGAGGGAGCCAGGCCATGGGAGTCACACCTCGCTAGCAGCAAGACCAAAGCGGCGATGTCCGGTGTGGAGAAAATATGATAAAGCCACACTGAGGTTCACTATAATCTGCTTGTCACATTGTGGAGTTGTAATGCCAGTGAATACCGCCGCCTTTCACGTCTTGGCTCATCTTCACACACTCACCCTCACTCACCCTCGCTCATCCTCGCTCACCCTCACCTCCTCCTCGTGCACATGTGTTCCCAGGCCAGGTGACAGACGTGCCGCGCCGCTCTCACGCTTCCCAAAGACTTCCTTCGGTTCTCACGAGGATTCTTGCCTGCTCAGGAACTGGTGACTTAAAAATACGAGTATGCAACAATGGTGGAAATCGATGACGTCATGACCTCTATGATGTGACGTCTTTATTTGGAGTACTGCTATTGGCTGCCACGCTCAGACGGACAGGTGGGGACAAGAGTGGGGGAAGTGGGGAGAAGTGAGAGGTAGATTGATTGATTGATTGGTTGTAATTCAGTCGATGCATCAATGACATAATAATGGGAAGGAAGAGGAGATAAGGTGAGGTAATGTGAAGAGGAGGAGGAGACGCTGAGAGATAGGAGAAAGGATATCCAGGTACACGAAGGAGAAGGAAAGAGAAAAGAGAAGAACGAGGAAGTTAGAAGCACGCAAGACGTAGAGATGGAGAAACAAACGGAGAGGGAGAGGGAAATGGAGAGAAGAGAAATAGGAAGATGTTTTTCTTCCTCCTTTTTTTTTCACAAACATTTCTGCGGCGTGAAATGAAGCGGTTCCCTGGTTTGTTTGCATTCCGGCTTTTTATGAGGGAACCTGGAGTTGTGTCGACACTTGAGCAAACAGCTGAAGGTCGTATTGCATGAGTGATGTGAGGGGTCGCCAGTCGGAGGCCATAAAGGGCGTCATATAATCTATTTGATAAAACTACATTAAGCGTCGAGTGAAGGAAGGTCTTTTATGGCGGTGAATTAGAGGAGGTAAACTTTGGATGATGGGGTCGAGGTTTGAAAGGGATGGAGGTATGATCATGGTTAAAAAAATCTGTTGACATGACACAGTTTTTGTCTCTCTTGTTTAACACCTTTCCTCAGTCATATGTTTAGGTTTGAAAGGAACGGAAGCATGATCACGGTAGAAAAAAATCTGTAAACATGTCACAGTATTCCTCACTATCTTTAGAACCTCTGATCTGCTGAAAGTCCCCTAACAAAATCTGGTAAGTGGCACACCATAAAGAAATCAGGGAACTTATGATTACGAGAAGGCACAAAGCAAAGTGGAAGTAAATAGCGGGTCACTCAACTGCCCCTCAACTCCTGACTGTACATAAGTTACGTGGGTGTGGTCACAGTGCATCAGGCAGGCGAAAGGTTGCACGTCATCCCTTCTGTCTTTTTCTCTCCCGCAAACAAACACTCGCTGTCGGCTGTATACTCTCTACGGGACTGAAGATTTGCTTGTGGTGTACTGCAAAAATTGAAAACACGGCAGCGTATGTCAGAACGAAAGGAAAAATGTCAGGAAAAGATGAGGGAAAGTGGAACAGAGAGAGAGAGAGAGAGAGAGAGAGAGAGAGAGAGAGAGAGAGAGAGAGAGAGAGAGAGAGAGAGAGAGAGAGAGAGAGAGAGAGAGAGAGAGAGAGCTTTGAGTGAAATTAGAAAAGAAAAGAAGAAATGGAATGACAAGAGCATAGTAAAAATTTAGAAGCGAGTAAAAACTTAGATACGCGTGTTCGTGTTAAAATTTCCTTGAACATACAGCTGAGGTTTACTTGAGCGATTCATCTCACTCGGAAACTTCCTTGTGTGTGTGTGTGTGTGTGTGTGTGTGTGTGTGTGTGTGTGTGTGTGTGTAATGATTCACAACTACCTCATCACGACCCCACAGTCTGCTAGTCTGCTTGCGCTTCTTTACACACGCACTACACTTGACTGCACCGACCTATCGTAACTTAAGGACATGAGAACATAGGGGAAGCTACAAGAAGCAATCAGACCTACACGTAGCAGTCCCTGTATAAAGCACGCCTGCCTATTTCACCTATCATCCCCATCCATAAACATATCTAACCTTTTAAAGCTTCCTATTGATTCTGTACCAACGACCTCATTACTGGGTCTATTCCATTCATCTACCAGTATTTGAGAATCAGTTCCTTCCTCTTTCTTAAATTTAACTTTACCTGCAAGTCTGTACCTGTGTCCGCACCGAGACCCAGCTGTCAGGGAGAAGAGTTATACACACCGCTGTAACTAATCAAGGACGGTTCTATTAGGCACCACCATCTGTATTTCTGTCCCTGCATGATTGGTGTGGTGGCGAGAATTACATTGATCACAAGGGTCACTTTTAGCTCAAGGTCACCAGGGGTACCTAATGAAGTCCCGACCCCCGGCACTCAGTATGCGGGTCAGGAAGAGGACCAAAGGCGTGATGAGTCCCAAAGGTCACGCGGTCATGCCTAAGTGTGGTAAAGTGAGGTGATGGGCGCGTGGCTTCCTTCAGTAAACATGATAGGTTCTGTGTGTGTGTGTGTGTGTGTGTGTGTGTGTGTGTGTGTGTGTGTGTGTGTGTGTGTGTGTGTGTGTAAGTTTTGTGTGTGTAAGTTTTGTGTGTTTCTTTCTATAATTTGTTGCTTTGTAATCCTGTGATCAATAATCTCTCTCTCTCTCTCTCTCTCTCTCTCTCTCTCTCTCTCTCTCTCTCTCTCTCTCTCTCTCTCTCTCTCTCTCTCTCTCTCTCTCTCTCTCTCTCTCTCTCTCTCTCTCTCTCTCTCTCTCTCTCTCTCTCTCTCTCTCTCTCTCTCTCTCTCTCTCTCTCTCTCTCTCTCTCTCTCTCTCTCTCTCTCTCTCTCTCTCTCTCTCTCTCTCTCTCTCTCTCTCTCTCTCTCTCTCTCTCTCTCTCTCTCTCTCTCTCTCTCTCTCTCTCTCTCTCTCTCTCTCTCTCTTTGTGTGTGTGTGTGTGTGTGTGTGTGTGTGTGTGTGTGTGTGTGTGTGTGTGTGTGTGTGTGTGTGTGTGTGTGTGTGTGTGTGTGTGTGTGTGTGTGTGTGTGTGCGCGCGCGCGCCTAGGTAGATAGGTATGTATGCATGTATGTATGTATGTACGTATGTATGTATATAGGTAGATGGGTAGGTAGAGAAATAAGGCAACGCTTTTGTACATAAAAACCCATCACTGTACATATGTCTCTCTCTGACGGAGCGAGTGAAGGCCTGCCACCGCCACCGCCACCTGTCTCCCCTTCCTGATGGGCCAACAAATGAAGTCAATTGTATTTTTCACCTGTTGTGCTGTTGAGTAGTGACGCACGGATGACCAGGCGGCGAAGTTCAATATAAAGACACTAATACAATACCACGTTGGGTCACGTGTGAGTGGAATGTTAGGGCACTGCAGAGACAAAACACCTGGTTATCGATGTCGGCTTTATATATACAGAGGCAGGCTGGGGCGCGGCCGTACTGCGGTGGTGGTGTGAGACAACGCTACGTACGTCTTGCCACACACAGCTACAATATAACTCCAGTGGTCGATCCTTCCGTCCTCAGAAGTGTCAGTAGAGTGGTGCACCAATAAACAAATCCAAAGTGTCAGCCCAAGATACTCCAGGTTGTATTTTTAACACATTGGTAAGCGTAAGAAAGCACGCATACTCATTCACACACATAAACGTACAGAAAAAAGAAGAGAGGCCTGCATGGAGGATAAAAAAGGAAAATCTACATAGAGAGAGGAAAAATACATACTTGCAAAGGAAAAAAAAAGACATTTACATAAATAATGAAAATGAAGGAAAGACCTGCATAATAAGGAAAGTAAGGAAAGAAAAGACAACCATGAATATAAAAAAAAGAAAGAAGGAGGAGCTGTACAAGGGAGGAACTAAGTAAAGTAAAGGCAGACCTACATATAGAAGGAAAGAAAGTCCTTCATAGAGAAGTGGAGGAAGTAAAGAAAGACCTGCAGAGAGAGAGAGAGAGAGAGAGAGAGAGAGAGAGAGAGAGAGAGAGAGAGAGAGAGAGAGAGAGAGAGAGAGAGAGAGAGAGAGAGAGAGGTAAAACGCAAGAAATACCTGCATAAACATATAAAAGAAGAAGAAGAGGACCTGCATGATAAGCAAAACACCCACCAAAGAAACTGAATTGAGGTCGAGCCACCACCACCACCACCACCACCACCACCACCACCACCAACCTAACCACAACCTTCCTAACCGTCCTCTTCAACCGAACTCGCGCCCAGGCAGAAACGTGGCAGACCTTTCCTTCCTTCCACCCTCCACCCCACCTTCCTCCCGGTGTTCCTTCCTCCTTTTCTCTCGTCGGAAGGGTTGGTAGTTGGGCCAAGTTGACCGGCATTCGTCTTGATAGCCTGTGTGACCCCGGAGTTTTAAGCCATTACCTCGTGATGGGAGGGCGAGCTTCCAGGTAAATAGCTGATCACCTGAGTGTTACCGAGCCCCTGTCCTGGCCGGGAGCTGCGCGAATTGGCCCCCTGAAACAAGACGTGAGGTGGAGAGAGAGAGAGAGAGAGAGAGAGAGAGAGAGAGAGAGAGAGAGAGAGAGAGAGAGAGAGAGAGAGAGAGAGAGAGAGAGAGAGAGAGAGAGAGAGTTGAAGACAAATGAATAATCAGATATAAAGGATAAATGAATTGATAAATTGATATATGGATGAATGAATGACTAGCAGGTAAACAATGGATAATTAGGTAGATAATTGGATTGGACAGGTAATCAGAGAGAGAGAGAGAGAGAGAGAGAGAGAGAGAGAGAGAGAGAGAGAGAGAGAGAGAGAGAGAGAGAAGAATAAAGAATGAAAAGGTAGATAGACAGATTACCTGGCGAATAAATATGTAGATAGATGGATATATAAATAGATAAGCAGACAAATGAAGAGCTAGATGAATAGATAAAAAAATACTTATAGAGAGAAAATTAAGAAGTAAGAAGTCCTTTTGCAACGTTACGAAGATGGAAGTTGATTATAAGGAAATGCAATCCTGGAAGCAAAAAAAAAAAAGAAGAAATAATGAAGGAAAAAGTTAAAATCAGAGGAAAACTGGAAACGAAAAAGACAAAAAAAAAAAAAAAAAAACAGCAGACCAGAGTTTAAAAGGAAAAATGAAATGACTGAAGAGGAGAAAAAAAGAAAGGAATTTAGGAAGGAAAAGTGAGAAGGAAAAGAGAGAGAGAGAGAGAGAGAGAGAGAGAGAGAGAGAGAGAGAGAGAGAGAGAGAGAGAGAGAGAGAGAGAGAGAGAGAGAGAGAGAGAGAGATGGATAATGCAAGAGAAAGAGAAAAATCAGAAAAAGAAAAAAAAAGTTAAGAGAAATGCAATAAAGAAAGTGAGGAAGGGAAAAAAGGAAAGGATAAAGAGAAGAAAATGTTAAAGGAGGACAGGAATTATATATAAAAAAAGAATAACGGAAAGAAAGGAAACCGAAGGAGGAAATGAGAGAAGGGAAGATAGAAGAAAAGAACGGGAGGAAATATGAGGTAAAAAAAAATGGAAGAGAAAATGCAAGAGGAAAAGAATTTAAGGAAAGATATGAGTGAGAAGGAGAGAGAAATAACGGAAGAGGAAATAACGAGGGAGGAGGAGGAGGAGGAGGAGGAGGAGGAGGAGGAGGAGAGAAGGGAAGGAAAGGAAAGGGAAGGGAAAGAAAGAAGTGGTTACGATGAAAACAGTGTGTGTCGTGGTGATAGCGTCCACTTTCCTACCACACACACACACACACACACACACACACACACACACACACACACACACACACACACACACACACACACACACACACACACACACACACACACACACACACACACACACACACACACACACACACACAGCTGCCAATAACTTTCTATTTACACGAGAAACATATGAATGATCGTTACATCTTTCAAAACGTTACTTTTTGTCCCTTCTAAACTACACAAACTCGCCTTTTTTTTTTTCTGAATCAATTCATTCTTTTTTTCTCCCTCTCCTGTTCTCTCTCCCTCTTTTTTTTTCCAACCCCCTCTTTTTCAACCCCCTTTCATCCATCACACCTCATTCTTTCGTGACATTTTTCTCCTTCATCCCAACACAGCAAACCGTATCGTGACAGTGTTTATTGTATTCGACTCAGGATGGACCGAGCACGACTGGATCTGTCAATGTATTCATGTATGTATTTCCAAGGCCCAGAAATACCCAAGATGGCTTCCTAGGGTTTCATAATTCATAGAAGTGGCTGACTGAAAGGCTCTGAGGCGCGGCTCCCACCAAAGGCTCCTAAGGGCATAGAAGGAGAACCATTTTTTTTTTTTTTTATATGTGGAGGCGTGTGCTTCATGACTTACTCGTTTCGAAAATTGGAGAGAGAGGAAAGAGGAGTGGGGTGGTGAAGGAGTGTTGGGGGGAGAGGCAGGGCTGGAGGAGAGCGGGTGGATAGGAGTGAAGGTTTGGGAAGGAAGGGAAAATAAGAAAGAAACGTACGAGTGGAGAATGAGTTGGTGCTAATAGGGATGGAGAGAGAGAGAGAGAGAGAGAGAGAGAGAGAGAGAGAGAGAGAGAGAGAGAGAGAGAGAGAGAGAGAGAGAGAGAGAGAGAGAGAGAGAGAGAGAGAGAGAGAGAATCAATCCCTCTTTCCCTCCCTCTCTCCCATAGTGTAGGGAAAATTAATGCCCTTGTCACCCATGTACTAATGAAATACACCTGCAGGAGTAGATTAGTAGGGCAGAGAGAGAGAGAGAGAGAGAGAGAGAGAGAGAGAGAGAGAGAGAGAGAGAGAGAGAGAGAGAGAGAGAGAGAGATCCTGTAGGCGTGTCACATTCTTTTGTCGCGTTAAATCTTCTCTCGTGATACTTGCTCTGCTACTTATGATACTTAGCGTCATTGATCTCTGGTAACTTATTCTCTCTCTCTCTCTCTCTCTCTCTCTCTCTCTCTCTCTCTCTCTCTCTCTCTCTCTGTCTTCCTTACCACTTTGTCTTCGTGCTGTTCTTATGAATCGATGTCTTCCGTGCCCCTTGCGTCGCACACACACACACACACACACACACACACACACACACACACACACACACACACACACACACACACACACACACACACACACACACACACATACACGCATACACAACGCCGCGGACACGTTTGTTGCATTAGCTGTGTGCGGCAGAGAGAGAGAGAGAGAGAGAGAGAGAGAGAGAGAGAGAGAGAGAGAGAGAGAGAGAGAGAGAGAGAGAGAGAGAGAGAGAGAGAGAGAGAGAGAGAGAGAGAGAGAAAGAATACCGGGCTTTCCTATTAGTTATAGATGCAGCTTTCTCCTTTATCATCTCTCCTCCCCCTTCCTCCATCACGCTGACTGGGAAGGGAGCGCCCCCAGAACTCGCTTTACTGAAGAATCTTGGGCAAATGTGCTAAGAGAGGCTATCAGCTGATCTGCTGCGGGAGGATCAGTTGTGGTGGTCTCTGGGGCTGGTGGAAGGTCGACGGTGTGGCGGAGTTCTTTGTTTTGCTGGGCGGTGTTAGGGTGAAGCCGTGGCTGATTAGATGTGTTGGTCTCGGGTCTTTGGTTTAGCTAAGCGATTGACTCCCAGTGATGCCTTGTTTTTGTTGGTGGTGATGGTCGTGGTATTGTTGTTTTCTTCCTGTTTTTGTTTTTGTTCTTGTTTTTTTTGTTCTTTTCTTTTTTTTGTACTTCTTGTTCTTTTTTGTTGTTCTAATTTTAGTTTTTGTTCTTTATTGTTCTTGTTCTTCTTTTTCTGCTTCCTCTAGAGGTTCCCACGGTGGATCAGTCTTCAACACTAGGTATTCTGCGCTTTCCTCAGTCATTACAAGCCATTACAAGCATGTCTACTTTCGCTGCATCCATAAACCTCTTGAATCTTCCTCTCTTTCATCTCAAGCTTCCTCCTCTCCACATACTCACCATCCCTAATCTTAACGTGCCCAGATCACATCAGTCTCGCCTCTCCAGCTTTGTGTCCAAACCGAGGATCATGTATTCTGTCTCTCAACCAGAACTTCCACAGCTGTGCTATGCTTGGGTATATGTCTTTGAAAATATTACTTTTTCCTCGTAAATTACACAAACTCGTCTTTTTCCATATGAACCTACCCGTCATTTCCCTTCCTCTCCCTTTCCCTCTCCTCCCCTTTTCCTCTCCTGAAGGTGTGACCAGCCAGGCAAGCGGGTCGTCGTTCCTCAGTGTATCTCAAGGTCAGTTCCTAATGATGCTTGTCAATCAAAACTCAACTACCGACCTCTGATTGTGGCCTGTGCTCGACATCCGCTTCACTCATCCAAAAGAAACACGGACACACACGAAAAAAAAAGGTATTGAAAGTAAAGAATACATTTAATATATACGTAATGCGTCTGTAAACCCGTCAGTCCATCAGTCTGTTAGGATGACTCCGTGCTTCCATTGTTTTCATTTAGAAGTTTTTGTGAAGCTGCGTCTGATGCGGACACTGGCACGACAGGATCTGGAACATGCCCTCGGCGAGTCCTGGGTGAAGAGAGAGAGAGAGAGAGAGAGAGAGAGAGAGAGAGAGAGAGAGAGAGAGAGAGAGAGAGAGAGAGAGAGAGAGAGAGAGAGAGAGAGAGAGAGAGAGAGAGAGAGAGAGAGAGAGAGAGAGAGAGGGGATGATGCGGGTAATGGAAGTTGTGGCCAAGAAAAATAAAACAAACTGGAGATAAATGGAAGGCTCGCAATGACAGTCGAAGAGAGATAAAAGTAAAGAGAGAGAGAGAAGAAAAAAATGTACTGAAATGAAGAATAGAGGCACAAGGGAGACAAAGAACAGGAAGGAGGGAGTCGAGCTGGTGAGGGGAGGATGCGTTGACCCTGACGTCAGTTTAGGAGGGAAGGAAGGGAAGGAGGAAGGAAGGAATGAAGGAAGCAGTGAAAGTAGACAGTCTAGGAGGTAAAGGAAGGAAAATGCGAAGACGAGAGTAGGAAAAAAGGAACATTAAATGGACATTAGGTTAGAAATGGAACGTGGAAAAGTGAAGGAAGGGAACAAAGAAATTATTATGGAAGAAGGATGGAGAGAGCGAGATAGGAGGTAACTGGCGGGAGGCAGAGAGGCAAGGAAAGGAAAATAGGAACAGGAAAATAAAAAAGAAGACATTAAACAGACATCAGAATACAAATGAAACGTGGAAAAATGAAGGAAGGCAACAAAGAATTTATTATAGGGAAAAGGGACGGAGAGACGGAGATAGGAAGTAACTGGCGGGAGGGAGAGAGCGAGGGAGAGGGAGGGAGAGAGGGAGAGGGAGGGAGAGAGGGAGAGGGAGGCAAAGGAAGGAAGGCTGATGTTGGCACTATTCCAGCCAGTGTGTTACGAGTCTCGAGTTGTCTTGTGTAAGCTGCTAGGTCACTCCTTCCCGCTCCCTCTCCCTCTCCCGTTTCACAACTGTCACTTCATCCACCCTGCACTTCAATCAGCACATCTTTCCTTCCACTTCCCTTGCCCCTTCCCATCCTTTCCATCTCCACGACGCCCCTTACTCTCCTTCCAGTCCCCGCGCCCTTTGCCTCCGTCACCTCCATCACGTCTATCTAAATCCCAGTTAGTGCTCTACTCGTCCATCATTCCGTTCACATCAGCGTGTTGTATATTCACTCTACATCGTTAGAGAGAGAGAGAGAGAGAGAGAGAGAGAGAGAGAGAGAGAGAGAGAGAGAGAGAGAGAGAGAGAGAGAGAGAGAGAGAGAGGGGAGAGGGAGAGGGAGAAGAGTGATGGATATGTTTGTCTTTTCTCTCTCTTCTTCCTCCCAGTCATTCTTATCACTTATTTATTCCATGCTTTCATTTCCTCCTTTCTTTCTTTTCCTTCCTCTTTCATTCCTCTGCACATACAAAAACTCCTCCACCAACAACATTCCCTCACGAGTTTGTCATATTCTCTCTCTCTCTCTCTCTCTCTCTCTCTCTCTCTCTCTCTCTCTCTCTCTCTCTCTCTCTCTCTCTCTCTCTCTCTCTCTCTCTCTCTGTGTGTGTGTGTGTTTGTTAGCGAGCGAGAGAGAGAGAGAGAGAGAGAGAGAGAGAGAGAGAGAGAGAGAGAGAGAGAGAGAGAGAGAGAGAGAGAGAGAGAGAGAGAGAACAAACAAACACGCAGACAGACACAACCAGGCAAGAAATAGAAGGACAAGAGAACTAACACAATAAAATCAAGCAAGCAAAAGCAAAAAGCAGGAAAAAAAAAGATGAATGCGCGAGAGACAGAAAAGCAAAATAAAGAAAAAAGACCAGGATAAGAAGAAGAAAAAAGTGAAAAACGTGGAAAATATGAAATGCGTGAGTGCTTTACAGGCGCCGCACACAACACAGCGCCCTGCAGGAAGGAAGCGAGCGTCAGGAAAACTGGTGAATCACTGAAGCGTGTCTTGAATAAATCTTACAAACCTTTCTATTTCCGAGCCACAATGAGGACTCCGGAATCGCGTCACGTGGCGGGGCTTCTTCCTGACACGCGAGAGTAGCATTGTCTTCCCGCACACCTGCAAGACGCCGCCAACCAGGTGCATGAGTGGGTGAGTGCAGGTGCGGGCTGAGGAGTCCGGTTACGTGTCGCTGTGTGGCTTGTATTCTTTGTGTTGCTGTTCCCTCATTAGGGTCGTTTTTGAAAAGGCTATACAGATGAGTTTTTTTTTTTTTTCGTATGATGGTGCATAGCCATTGTTAATCTGTGGCTAGAATCATGAAAATGCCCTTGAAAATTCTAATGACTTTTAGTAGAGGTATTAAAAGTAAAGAAAAGGTAAAAATTTCAGTGAGCTTTTTCTTTTTTCTCCGTTTTGGTGCCCTTGATCAGAGCTCCTCTTATTTAAAGACATAGAGATAAAATGCCAAAACACTGAGGAACATGAAACTTTGTGTTTATCGTTTTCCCTCAATCTAATTCTTCTCGCGTGCTGACAGTGGGTTCCTTGCGAGGTTCTGTGTGGAGGCAGTCAGCAGATCAGAGCAGTTGAGTGTCAGAAAATGCAAGAGTGGTAGTGAGTGTGGCAGATTGATTACTGACCATGAGTGTTCCGTCCCGCCCACACGCATTTCAGATAAGCGTCTCTCATCGTATGTAAGATAAGAAGGGGTGAATAATTCTGACCAGATAAGGACTCGAGAAAGGAAAAGTTTATGATCGTCCCGGCTTAAGCATAGGAACACACGTGCCACCAGCCCACACTCACACACACCTGCTCACCCTCCACTAAAGCCTCTCGCTGTACCAGAATCAAAAGATGAATAATTAACAAGATAATGCGGAGAAAAGTTTAATGATCCTGGTGAACAGAGGAACACGTGCAACATCGTGCGTGCAATCAGGCCCGATCAACTTTTCTCACTGTATGCAAAAGAATTGATGAATAATCATCAGTATAATATGAGGAAGAAAAAAAGTTTAATGACAAGCTCCTGGTGAAGACAGGAACACGTGCAACATCACGGTCACAATCACACCTGGTAAATTTTAAAAGAAGATCAGATAATTTTATGGATGAGGATGGTAGATGGAAATTGGTGGAGCAGGTATGTTTATTTTTATGCAGGGATTGCCACGTGTATGTCTGACTGTTTTAATTTTCTGATGTTTTTATGTTCTTAATTCCTTTCACTATATGTAAAAGAAGAGACGATGAGACGGACATGGAGCAAAGAGAAACATTGCCTAACAGTCTCCAAATGGAAACAGATGTCCCTTCCTCACCCGCCTGACAATTTCTCCCAAACAAACGCCAATCACTGTAAGAGACGAGGTGAATAATTGACGAGGCAAAGACGTGCCGGAGTAAAGACAACCCTCCATCAACCTCTACACTTACATGCAGGTACCTCTTTGTCCACCCCCACCCAACTTTCCACCTCACCCACCCACGTCAAGCCCCCTCCTCTCGTATGTATAAGAAGACAAAGTGGATCATTGACGAGATAAAGACGTGGACTCAGGAAAAGTTTACACGAGGCTCCCCACGTCCGCAGTTCCCATTCCGGCCCCACTCAGCGCCCCCGTTTAGGAACCTTCCTCGTATGCATAGGAAGAGAGAGTGGGTAATAGACAAGATAAGCCGATGAATGAAGGGGAGGAAAAAGTTTGCGTGAGGCTTAGCAGGTAAACAGCTTCCATTTATCCCTAAGTCACCCCTTGAAAACTTCTCTGTGCATGGGAGGCTGGGAAGAAAAGGTGTTAATATCGATGAGACGAGGAATCAGGAGGAGAAATATTGTATGAAGGTAAGGAAAAAAAGACACATTGAGAGAGGAAGAGATAAGAAAAATGGAACGAGGGAGTGAGTGAGGAGAATGATGAAGAAAACGTATTAGGAGGAGAAGCAGTGGGGAACACGTGAGAGGTGATGGAGGGCATGAAAGGAGAGAGAGAGAGAGAGAGAGAGAGAGAGAGAGAGAGAGAGAGAGAGAGAGAGAGAGAGAGAGAGAGAAACAGACTGCACGGTGATGAAAGATTGACTAGTGGCTGCGTGCGTGCGTCGCTTTTGGAAAGAAAACGGAGAACACGATGTGGCGGTGAAATGAATAAGGAAAAACGGGAGGAGGCTGTTCATTTTTTTGGCCTTAATTCAGCGGAGGTGGTGACGTCACGGCGGCTCCGATGGCCTTGATAGGTCACGTGGGGGGAGGGGGGCAATCGACCACTTCGACCACACCCACTTCTGTCTACGCCCACGTCGCCTTCCAGTGTGAGAGACAGAGAGAGAGAGAGAGAGAGAGAGAGAGAGAGAGAGAGAGAGAGAGAGAGAGAGAGAGAGAGAGAGAGAGAGAGAGGGGGAGGGGGTAATCATGATGTTCACTTTAATTTTTTTGCCGGGAATTTTAATAAACGAGAGCGACATAAAAGGAGTGAATGAAAAGGAGATGGGAAAGAAGGGACGACGAAGAGCGAAGACCATCAAGAGGAGGAGGAGGAGGAGGAGGAGGAGGAGGAGGAGGAGGAGGAGGAGGAAAGATAAAATGGAAACAAGCTGTAACTTATGTCTTCATCTTTTCCAGTTTCTGAGGAAGCGTTGCGAGGTGATAGGATTCTTGGTCTTGTGTGTGTGTGTGTGTGTGTGTGTGTGTGTGTGTGTGTGTGTGTGTGTGTGTGTGTGTGTGTGTGTGTGTGTGTGTGTGTGTGTGTGTGTGTGTGTGTGTACGTGCACGCGCGTTTGGTGCCAATATAGGATGAATACATGTTCCCGAAATCTCTCTCTCTCTCTCTCTCTCTCTCTCTCTCTCTCTCTCTCTCTCTCTCTCTCTCTCTCTCTCTCTCTCTCTCTCTCTCTCTCTCTCTCTCTCTCCCCTGTTCCAGTTGAAATGTTGTTTGTAATCTGTGTTCATTCATTCATGTTTCCTTATTCTTCTTCTGTTAATTTGTCGATTGTATTTGAAAGAAAACTTAAAGGGAATCAAGACTATGAGAGAGAGAGAGAGAGAGAGAGAGAGAGAGAGAGAGAGAGAGAGAGAGAGAGAGAGAGAGAGAGAGAGAGAGAGAGAGAGAGAGAGAGAGAGAGAGAGAGAGAGAGAGAATGAGTTAGTGAAGGAGGAAGGTTAAGGGGGGAAGGAGTGAGAGGTAATGAGTGAGGTGGGATAGAATGAGGCGCTATAAAGAACCAGGTAATTGGATAGGCAGGTGAGGAAAAACAGGTCAGGTGTGTGGATAGACAGGTTAGGAAAACAAGATATGGAAAGCAGGGAAAGTGTTAACCGACACACACACACACACACACACACACACACACACACACACACACACGCACAGGTAAACTAGTTCATTCTCCCAGCCAGCAAAGTAGGTGAGTCTCGTACTAGTAGTAGCACACTGCGGCACCACAAATAACACCCACCTAACACCTGCAGGTAACACGAGGCAGGTGAACCCAGGCCGGAATTCGTGACCAGGTGAATGGTGGGCGGCTTTTTATTGCAGGTGAGGTACAAAAGTGTGTCGTTGCCTGTCTGAGAGACTGGAACGCGCCTCTTTCTGTGACGTGGTAAGTCCTGCTACAGAGTGCCATGGGTAGGCGGGTGGGTTGGTGGTGCGCTTTCCTGAGGATGTAAATTTGTAATGAGAAGACTTGCAGAGTTGAAAGGAATTAGATGGAGGGAGTGTAATGCAAACGAGAGGATAAAAAGCGAGGAGGAGCGTGGAGATCTTAGAGGCTGATGTGTGTAAATTTACATATTAAAGGACTCCTCTCTTTAAAACAAATCGCACGAAACCTGGCTACCCTACACGAGGTGGAAGAAAGTTTCATCCTTCGAGTCACGAGATTTACGGCTCTTATTTCACGACTCTAATACAATAATTTCCCTCGCGTGTACACCTGCCGTAAGGATGACTTAATCTCCCGTCCCTTTCCCCGTCCCATCTCGCGTGGCCGCCTCTCTGCTTTAAGGTAAAGTACTTCTAGGAAAGCTGCCAGTACATTAGGGCCTGATGTGCTTCCGTCCTCTGTGTGCTGACCAATGCGTCCCAGTCGATGTGCTTATTGGCATCTTTATCATCATATTGTGGAGGGCTACATGATACCACGTGGGAGTCACGTCCATTTCCTAACGATGTCATTTGTACAAGACACGCCACGTACAGCACGGCAGCACGATAGGGACTGAACTGCACGCCATGCTCCTCCGGCACGCCACGCCTCGCCAAGCCACGCCGCGCTGTGCCAATCGACAGCACGCCACGCCACACCAAGCCACACGATCCCAAAACACGACACTTCACGCTATTCCACGCCACGCTAATCCACGCCACACCACACGATGCCACGCCACACCACACCACGCCATGCTGCACTAAACCATACTGTAACGACATGCCCAACACGGTGACTAGTAATACTGCAACGTTTTATGTCACAACAGCACACACCTAACGTAGTGGTACACCCGTTTGCTGGTGGGAAGCACAGTCCACCACACTACATCATAGTTCAACATTACTCTGCAACACAACACAACACAACGCAACAGTACAACACAAAAAACACACACGCCTGCCTCGTGAACCGTGAATGATACTGACACGAGGGAACAGATCCAGTACAGCGCGCGGGGGACGAGGTGGAGAGAGGCTGGGTGTGGCTGGGCGGGACTCTGAGGGGGCTGGGGAGTTTTGTTAAGTCCAGCCAGGTCGCTGCGGGAATCATTCGGTCGCCTCTCCCACTCAGTCACTGCTCACCACTCTCACTCACACTGGCAACCTGAGGGATGGGGAGATTGATTCCAGGGATGGTGTGAGGGCGTGACAAGGTGAGGTGGAGGTGAAGTGAAGGTGATCGTGGTGCACAAATTCTTTCTTACTCTCTCTGACACACACACACACACACACACACACACACACACACACACACACACTGAGAGAGAGAGAGAGAGAGAGAGAGAGAGAGAGAGAGAGAGAGAGAGAGAGAGAGAGAGAGAGAGAGAGAGAGAGAGAGAGAGAGAGAGAGAGAGAGAGAGAGAGAGAGACATGAACTTGGTGATAAATGCAGTTACATCCTGAAAAAAAGAGGAATAAAAGCATATTTTTCTTGTATACATTCAAAAGGCGTGTGGCAACAAGGAATATTGATACCAACACAAACACATACAAGCTTCATGCAAACAAAAATTTTCGCCTTTCAGTTTAATTTTTCAGCAACATCTGCAATATCTCGTTAATATTTATTCTTTTTATTTATTTGCCTCGTCATATTTATTTCTTGAGTGGAAAGGAGATTTACTAAAGTGTCTACAAACAGACCACTTAGTTCCTGCTGCTCTTACTCGTGAAAAGAAGGAAAGAGGGAAAATGGCTCAGAATAGGTAATGCCTCTTTAGTTCCCAGGAGGAGGGGAATGGGGGGTTCTTGGTACTCTTCAAGGAATGTGAATATGGAAAAGCAAAAATTAATGAATAAATAAATAAAATAGAAAATATGGAAAAAATATAAATATATGAATAAATAAAGCAAACTAGAAATAAACAAACAAAATAAGTAAATCAGTAAAGAAGGAAGAATAAAGAAGAAAATAAAGAAATGAAGATAAAGTGAACGTGCATCAGAGTTTATCAGAAAATATAAAGAAAAAAATAGAGAAAACTGTTAACCTTTGCATGTGTAAGGAGGACAAACTGGTGTTCACAAGCTATCACTGTGGAGGCAAACCCAAACTCCCTCACATTTCAGCTGGACACTTCTGGACTGGCTACTGAATTAATCCACATATATTGTTCAAGTATTTATTTATTTTTCTTTTAGATTAACTTTGGGTGTTTGTATCCGTGTTTGTGACGTTGCATGAATAAGGAACCATGTCATTCGAGACTGCAACTGCTGTTCTCTATTTATGGCGACACGAAGGGCGGCGGCGTGAAAGTACATGGGATGAGGTCAGCAGTAATTAGAGAAGTGTAGGTACGCTAGATTAAAGAGCAGAGCGCGAGGTCAGCGAAAGGTCACAAAAGTATGGAGAAGCTTGGTCAAAGTACACTGTCAGAAGTCAGGAAAATGTAGGAAAGTTAAAGCAGAGGTACATATAAGTTAGGTCAAAGCACAGCATAAGGCCAACGAAGGCCAGAAAAAATATAGGAAAGCTAGATCAGAGTACACTGTGGGAGTTAGCGACAGGTCAGAAAAGTTAGGTTACGTCAGAAAGTACATTGTGAAGTCAGTGGTAAGTCAGAAAAGTTTAGAGATGTTAGATCAAAGAGTACAATGTGAGGTCAGTGAGAGATCAGAAAGTTATAAGGAAAATCAGGTCACAGAGTACAGCTTTAGGTCAATGAGAGCTCAGGAAAGTTTAGAGACGTTAGGTCAGAGAGTACATCTTGAGGTCAATGAGAAGTCAAAAGTAAAGTGAAGTGATTAATTAACGCTTTGACTTTTATTTGATGCATCTTTCCTTAATAACTGAGAGATCTTTACTTGTTCTACAGTGAAAGGGTTAAGACATTTCTTATGTTGCGTTGCAACAAATAAATTCATATTACGCCAAAATATGAGAAGTAAGAAATTATAAGGAAATTAGGTGAAAAAAGTAAGGTCAGAGAGTACCATGTCACTTCAATGAGAGGACAAAAATAAACAACACCGTGACGTTAACAAGAGGTCAAAGTACACGAGAGATCAACGATACGTCAGGAAGTACAAAAGAATGGCTAACTATAGACTAGAAACGCATACCATTCCTCCAAATGACCTCCCGTTGCAGCATCTCCCTTAGCCCCATCACAGTCATACCGCTAGAGGCCAGACCATTACTTTTCCAGTCTCCATTTAGACAAAAGCCAGAAAAGAAAGAAAGAAAAAAGAACATTAATGATTTTCCCATTAAGAGCCCTATTTATTCCTGTCGTATAAGTAGGTTAATTGATAACATTATTAGTATTATTAGTATTGGCTTTTTCTATAATCCTTTGGGAGTGAAATAGTCTGATGTTTTGTGATGTGTTTTCGTGAATCCCCGATGGCCGCGCTACACAATACAAGAGAAGCAGTTCGACGTTTCCACCAGATTCTGTATATAGCATCTGATGCAGGCCTGCGGGGGATTAAATATGAAAGCGATGGAATATCTCTAGTGCACTGAACCGTGAAAGAAACTGTAGAAAACAAAGGAAGAAAGTAAGTCAAAGAAAGCTGGAGAGAGAGAGAGAGAGAGAGAGAGAGAGAGAGAGAGAGAGAGAGAGAGAGAGAGAGAGAGAGAGAGAGAGAGAGAGAGAGAGAGAGAGAGAGAGAGAGAGAGAGAGAGAGAGAGAGAGAGAGATGAAGGTAATTTGTATCATTGTCGGTGGGGGAGAGTGAAAAATGAAGGTATTTAGTATCTACTTGCACTAAGATAAATCAATCGTACTTGAATCGTATGAGAATAGTAATAATCAAAAAAAGTAGTAGTGATAATGCTAGTGGTAGTAACTGTGGTAGCTCTTGTTTGTATTCTTCTTCTTCGTTTTCTTCGTCGTCGTTGTTGCCGTAGTAGTAGTAGTAGTAGTAGTAGTAGTAGTAGTAGTAGTAGTTGTAGTAGTAGTGGTAGTAGTAGTAGTAGTAGTAGTACTAGTGTTCCTAATTAACAGTCCCCCTCATGTTGGTATTCATTCGGAGGTTTA
>NC_087158.1:23322039-23344539 GCF_035594125.1 Scylla paramamosain
CTCTCTCTCTCTCTCTCTCTCTCTCTCTCTCTCTCTCTCTCTCATTTTTTTTCCTTCAGAGTGGTGATGCATTACCCTTAACATTCTTTTCAGTCCTCCTCCTCCTCCTCCTCCTCCTCCTCCTCCTCCTCCTCCTCCTCCTCCTCCTCCTCCTCCTGCTCCATCTCCTCCTTCTTCATATTATCATCACTATTTGTCTTCTTTTTTCTTGTCTCATGCATTCCTCCTCCACGTTGTCTTCTTCCTTTTTTCCCCTCATCCTTTTCCTTTCATTGATCCTTTTCCTCTTTCTCTTCCTGTGTCACCTCATGTCTCAGGTCGTCCTTGTTGTCGTTCCTCACGTCGCCGTCTTCGTCGTCATCGTCTTTGCTTAATTATCTTTTTTACTCTACGCTTCCTCTTCCTTCACCTTTTCTTTCTCCTCAAGGTTGGATGGAAGATGGGGAGGAACGAGGAAAGTGGAAGGGAGTGAGTGAGGGCATCGTTTCTAGAAGAGCCTCGACAAATCAGACGGAGCTGTCCAGGCCTATGAGTCTGTTGAGGCCTATACACTAAGTCTCGGGGTGTGTGGGAGGCGAAGGGGGGAAAACATTCTGCCTGACACACACACACACACACACACACACACACACACACACACACACACACACACACACACACACACACACACACACACACACACACACACACACACACACACACACACACACACATCGTAGTCTTACTAGAACAATGTGCGTCTGTCCTTTTATGCTTTCTCGTTGTTTTTCTTCTTTCTTGTCGTAGTTTATTTTCTTGTTCTTGTTGTTCTCTTTGTTCTCGTCCTCTTCTTCCTTCTCGTCCTCGTTCTCATTCTCCTCTTCCATTTTTTTTTTGAGGTTATACTTTTTTTCCTCCTCCTCCTCCTCCTCCTCCTCCTCCTCCTCCTCCTCCTCCTCCTCCTCCTCCTCCTCCCAATTACAGCTTTAGAAAAACATTAAAAACTATTTTAGACTTCAGTATCAAGTGCTTAAAGTCCAATATGCAGGAAAGATTTTATACGATAGGCTATCTAGCTAATTATTGCATTAAATCCAATTAATTTCTTTGGAATGTTATTATGAGACCTTTTTCTTAATGAGGTTGTGTCGGATGGTCTGGCTAGGCTTGTTTTTTTGTTTTTAAAAATTTTTTCCAGATAATTGTTAAGGTACATGATTACTGTATTTATCTCGTTCCGCTAAAGATTTCCATGCATTATTTTCCATTCTTCATTGTTTTATTTTCCTTTCCTGCCATCCTTAGTTGGGTGGAGCGATGCCTGACGTTTGAGTTTTCACCTTTACTATCTTATCTCTTTAACCTTCTATGCATTTTATTTAATCTATTGGTTTGTTGCTATTCCGTATTCAGAAATGTTTTGCTCTCTCACCACGATTATTTTTAAAGACCACGGAGATGACTATCTGCGTTCCTAATAGTATTCTTGCCGTTAGTAATGTAGAAATCTTGTTAATTTGGCACTAAAACCATTAGAGCACTCTTAAAAACCCATATGACTTCAATTAAAGCCTTTAGAAAGGAGTGGAGGTGCGGCTCGGCAATGTTTCTAGTTATTCTTTATTCTTCTTCTCTTGTTGCCTTGTTTTCTTCCTTCCAGCGGTGACTCCAGATGCCGCGCCTCGTCCTGTTTTCTTTGAGTGATGGAGAAGCATTAAGTTTGTAGAAGAAAGTGACGCTTCCGTGATGCTGGCGTGTCATTACGGGCGCTAATTAGGGACGCCTGTTCGGCTTAGTGTTAACGAAGTGTGTCTGGCGTACACGTGTTTTTCTGCCTGTGTATGTGTGTGCAAAGTGTGTGTGAAGTGGTGGCTTGGTACGTGATGAGAATTGTAAGTGCGGAAGAGTGCAAGAAATTTTTATATTCATAGGTACAGTCTTTTTTTCTCTCTCATAATTGTTAGGTCCACTTCAGAAACTTTTATTGGGTGTTGGTGTTTAAGGAGGAGTGCGGAACGCGGCGCAGTGCGAGGAGTTAAAAAGGAGTTTGAAAAGATGGGGTGTTTCTTGCACACTGCCTCGTTCTGCTGTGACCTCCAAACTGTTTTATGAATTTTCAACTTTTTTTTTCTTATTATGACATTGGTATTGATTGAAATTGCTTACTTACCTTACAGTATTATTGTAATTGTAAGGAAGATGATGAATTGAACTATTACAAGTGAAATGAAGCTGACAAATTTTATTACTTTAACTAATGATGTTGATGAATTGTATTATTATTTATGAATTATGTTGTTATGAGCGAAAAAAAAAGATATATTATTGCAAGGAAGCTTATGAATTCCAAGATTTATACATGTTTAATCTTTTCTTCCCATAATATCGTATTGTTATATCTATTTATGATTTAAATGTCATTGCTAAACATTTCCTAGTTGCATCAGATTAATACCTTACTTCATACTATTTCTTATGGACTGTATTTCATTATAACCTTATTGACCCCATGGTAATTATTTCACTCTCTCTTTCAGGTGAGTGCCGGACTGAAGCTGATGGCTAAACATAAGCTGCTGGAGGAGGAAGAGGAGGAAGAGGAGGAGGAGGGGGAAGGGGAAGAGGAAGATGGAGGTGGTAATGGTGGTGCTGATTAAGGTAAAGTTCAAGTATTAATTTTTTCATCATAAACTGTTATATAGCAGAAACAGTCTTGTATATGGACGTGTTTGTTTAGAGTGTAGGTGTGTAAGTGTAGTGCATGCAAGTGTAAAGATGTACCGGGAGATGTAGATGTCTCTCTCTCTCTCTCTCTCTCTCTCTCTCTCTCTCTCTCTCTCTCTCTCTCTCTCTCTCTCTCTCTCTCTCTCTCTCTCTCTCTCTCTCTCTCTCTCTCTGTGACCTTCTCTTATCTTACTTCCTCTTCCTTATTTCCACCTGTTTTTAAGCCCCACATTTCGATCTCCTCTCCCTCTTCCCTCGTGCTCGTCTCCTTCCCTTTGACTCGCTGTTTTTTTCCCCACACCTGTGCTTTCCCCTCCACACAATGCATTAGTGCTAATATCTACCTGTCTATCACTTTTTTCTTGTATCTATTTGTTATCCTGTTGCTTTCTCTCTCTCTCTCTCTCTCTCTCTCTCTCTCTCTCTCTCTCTCTCTCTCTCTCTCTCTCTCTCTCTCTCTCTCTCTCTCTCTCTCTCTCTCTCTCTCTCTCTCTCTCGTGTGTGTTCTTTTTTTATGTGAAAGGCAGACGAGCTAATGGTTACAATAAGTATAAAGAAAGTACTTGTTTAATTGCTACTCCCAGAAAGCAAGCATAGCAGGAAGGAAGGGATCCGAAAAGGTTAGGGGCAATTTGGTTTTACAGGTGTCTTCTTAATGCTTCTCTCTCTTGAACGTGTCCAAGTCGTAGGAAAGTAAAAAAAAAGAAAAGAAAAAAAAAAAAGGAAATAAAACAAAAAAAGGAAAATAAGAAAGAGAAAAATAGAAGTAGAAGAAAATAAAATGAAATGAAAAAAGGAAGAGTAAAAAGAGAAATAAAGAAGAAAAGTAAAAATAAATAGATAAAAAAAAATATCAGACAAAATTTTTGCATTTCCGTGTTTGTCTGTCTGTCTTCGTCTGTCTGTTCGTTTGTATATTTATAAGTATGTCTGCATGTGCACGTCTACCAATCTGTCTCTCTGTCTCTCTCTTTCCATGTTCCTCTGAAAAGCGAAAGGAAGTCTGTTTTTACTAATCAAGAATGCTATAGAATTTTTCAGTTCGTCTCTCTCTCTCTCTCTCTCTCTCTCTCTCTCTCTCTCTCTCTCTCTCTCTCTCTCTCTCTCTCTCTCTCTCTCTCTCTATTCGCCCTCCATGTTTGACCTAAAAACGAAACAAATGCATTTTCTTTCTTTTTAACTAATCGAGAATTTTGTAGAGTGTATTTTTAGTTCGTAATTTTGTTGTCACTTATTTTTTCCAGCCTTTCGCTCTCCGTCGCTCATTCGCTCTCGTTCCCTCGCAGCAGAAAGCGCCACAAGGCCGGCTGTTTGTTTTTCATTAGCGGTGTCACGACAGACACACACAAAAGAGAAGAAACGGAATAACACGAAAAAAAAGGAAGGAAAAAGAGAGAGAGAGAGAGAGAAAAAAAAAAAAAGCATAGGCGTGTAGAAAATTTTTGAAGGGTGTGATGTTTGTGGGTGGTGAGAGATTGTGTGTGTGTGTGTGTGTGTGTGTGTGTGTGTGTGTGTGTGTGTGTGCGTGTGCGGACTTACGTAATTGCCACTGTATCATTAATTTTCATTCTTCTCACCGTCGTTGTTGTTTATCATTCTCTCTCTCTCTCTCTCTCTCTCTCTCTCTCTCTCTCTCTCTCTCTCTCTCTCTCTCTCTCTCTCTCTCTCTCTCTCTCCTTTTTCGTCACCGAGATTGCCTCTCTGACAACAATATGGATCAAATGCAAAATTCAGCGTTTTCATAGCACTCTCTCTCTCTCTCTCTCTCTCTCTCTCTCTCTCTCTCTCTCTCTCTCTCTCTCTCTCTCTCTCTCTCTCTCTCTCTCTCTCTCTCTCTGTCTCTCTCTCTCTCTCTTACTACATCTTTCGTTTGTTTTCATATTCTAATCTTGTTTTTGTATTATCAACTCAAAGCTTTTTATAAGTTTTGAGACGCGTGTGTGTGTGTGTGTGTGTGTGTGTGTGTGTGTGTGTGTGTGTGTGTGTGTGTGTGTGTGTGTGTGGGTGGGTGGTGGGTGGATGAATGGGTTTGTGTGTTTGTCTCTTCTGCCTGCTCTATTCATCTCCTTTCTCTTTCTCTCGCTCTTTCTCTCGGTTTGTTCTCGCGTAGTATTCTCCTTCTCTGTCATTGTTGGTTTGTGGCTAGGAGACATTGGGGATGGGTAGGGGGTGTTGGGGAAGAGAGGGAGGTGAAGAGGAGAAATGGACCTCTTGGGAGTGGGAAGAGGTGGAGGCGGTGAGTGGTGAGTCTGGGAGGATGGGTGGCTGGAGGAGGGGGGTAGGAGGGGTAGGAGGAAAGGTGACCCACAGAGTCTCTTGTTAATATATGTGTTCCCTTTTCTTTCCTTTCTTAACTCGGATTTTCTTTTTTCTCTGTTTGATGTATTCTTGCTTTTATCCTCGCTTTTATTCAAGTTCTCTTTCTTTTATATTTTCTTTCATATTCTTCACCTGTTTTTTTTCCTTTCCTATTCTTTAGTTTCTTATCCCTTTTCCATCTTTCCCTTTTTTTTTATCCTTTTACTCCATTCCGATGCATTTTCCCATGGTAATCCTTTCTGTTCAGTTTTCTCCACACGTCCTTTCATTTACCTTCTCTTTCCTGCCCTTCCGTTCCGTTCCGTTCCGTTCCTTTCCTTTCCCTTCCCTTCTGTTCCCTTCCCTTCCCTTCCCTTCCCTTCCCTTCCCTCCTTTCTCCTTTTCTTCTTGTTGCCTTCGTCTCACATTCCTCGTGGCCACCAATTCTTCTTCATCTGCCTAAAAGGGCCATTTATACTAACCTCTGCTATTTCTGGTCCAAAGTCATATCTGGCTTGGATGACACTCTGACCTTGCACGTTGCCCACGCTGGTAAAAGAACCATCCACTATGTCCTTGGTTATCGATGAAAGCCAAACATACACTCCCAGGTGACTGACTTTTCGTCCTTGACTTTTGCCTGTGACGTGTTTGCGTGTAGCAGGACAGATCCAGTTCCAGTACACACGAAGACTATGGTTATCGATGGAAGGGAAGTGTATATAGGTAACGCTGAATTTTGTCCGCTACTCCGGTGCTTCCTGTACTGAGATGGCTTGTCGCAGAACGTATTCAACCCAAGAGAGGCGAATACTTTAGCTGCCAGTGATGGATGAGTTACCAATTTGTGTCTGAACTGGTAATGATAGCATAGCACTCGTTGTTTAATATGGGTGCATCAAGGTAAGCACTATATCAAAGTAAACTGCAGGCACTGAAATGTTTGAAGTGCTTGTTCACTCCTTTTTTTGTTTTCAGTGATGTCTTTTGTCTTTGCACCAGTCCATTTTGTTAAATCTTTCATTGTTAGACTAAATTTTCTATCATCATTTACTTAGTGCTTTCTTACACAGTTTTACGGGATTGTAAATGTAAAAACAAAAAAAAAAATAACCATATATCTTTCCTTTTCTCCTTGTCTATGTGAACATTTTCCCTTAAAGTGCTCTGAATGTTACGGAGGAGCAGAGCAGTGAAAGGATTAAGAATGAAGAGAAACTACCAGTCAGAGTTGTCATCCGTGTCATGATAGTTAATAGTGCGCCGTACGTAAGCTTGTCATGGCAACAGCTCTCATTTGGTGCTTCGTTGCCGGAGAATGTTGTTATTATTATTATCATTATTATCATTATTATTATCATTATTATTATTATTATTATTATTATTATTATTATTATTATTATTATTATTGTTATTATTATTATTATTTATTTATTTATTATTTTTTTTGAGACCTGTGTTATGAAATCTCTTGCTGGTGTAAAAGTTCTACAGCCACATTGATACGGTCTGTTTGCTTTCATCACGTCCCGGTACTTTCGCTGCGCCCTGTGACATAAAACGTGTACCAACAGTCTTCAAAAATAGTGTTTCGTTTGGCTGATAGAGTTGTAAAGAGTGAACAAAGTATTACGGAAACTGTATAATGTTTAGAGAAGAGATTGCGTACCTGAATTTTTAAACTGTCGTGCTAATACCTTCCATAAAAATAATCGCATTAAGTTCTCATACACAAGCAGTATTTTTGTTTAAATGCAGAAATACCTGGAATGGACTAAAAATAAGCGTATTTATATGTCAGTAAAGAAAGAACGATATTTCTCCATAGTAAGAAAAATATACCCAGACTATTAAGTTAAATTTCTCTGTTTAATTATATTGCAGAAGCTCCTTCTCATTATAAACTGGTGAGCAGGAAAATATAGCTACTTATTTTAACTTTGTGGAATCAACATAAACACCACTTAAGAGGAAATAAGTTTAATTGGTGGACGTTTTCTACCTCAGATTCAATAAGTGAAGCAAAGCAAATGTTCCTCTGATTCGCGCCTTGGGGAATTTAGCAAGAGGTGCAGGCAGACAACGGCTGGTGGCGGGCGTGGTGGTCCAGGAAACCCAGAATGTGTTCATCAAGATTCTAAAGTTGTTGTTGTTGTTTCAGAAAGGCGATGGCGGCTGCTATACATGTCACAGGGTTGTTTTACATTTGATTACACGTCCCCTTGTGTGTGTGTGTGTGTGTGTGTGTGTGTGTGTGTGTGTGGGGTACTTCTGCGGTACAGGGGGCGCGGGGACACAATGGTCTGTTTGCCCTCGGCGGTACAGCAAGCCCCTTTGTGTTCCTGTGAAGCGCAACACGTGTTATTGTGGCATCTCTTCCATAACTGTCATCCGTTTACCCAGTAATGAGATTATAATACTGGCGCGATGTGTTATAGTGCTGCTGCAATGGTAATACTAATGCTACTGCAGCTCTTGTTGGTACTCTGTTGCTGTTATTACTGCTGCAGGTGCCACTACTACTACTACTACTACTACTACTACTACTACTACTACTACTACTACTACTACTACTACTACTACTACTACTACTACTACTACTACTACTACTACTAAGAATGGATAGCAGTGCGAAAATCATAGCCATTGGTGAAGTGTGACCTCATTTCTGACCCTCACAGTCTTCCCTTCATCTCTAACTCCTGTCTTTCTTCTTTTCCCATCTTTCCTCCGTTATCTATTCTCCCCCTTACTCCTCTATTCCATCTTTTCCTTGCTTATCACCATCTATTCTCTGTTTCCCTCCTACACACCTCCTTTCCTTTACATTCTTTCCTCCTTTCACACCATCCTGTCCTTTTTCTCCATTTCTCCTCTCTCGCCATTCCCAATATCTCCTCCTCCCTCCTCCACATTTCCTTTCCTTATCTCCTTTCCTCTTTTTCCACCATCCCTCAAACTTGTATCCATTTCTCTGTGCCTCTCATCCCCCTTTCCTTTCCCTCCCCCTTCCCCAGCGCGCCTCCTCGGCTTTCCCTGCATCACCTCGCCTCCTGCCTTCCTTCCTTCTTGCGTGGGTGCGTGTGTTCGCGTGATTGGGGTTTTGGAAAGGGATATTGACGAGTCAGAATTCAATGTGACTGTATTCATTTTATAGCAGAGAGGTGAAGGAGAGGAAGACGAGGAGGAGGAGGAGGAGGAGGAGGGTAGAGGACTGGGTTGGAGGAGGATAAATAACGTGAAAGGAGGAGAGAGGTGATGTGATAAAGAGGTGAGAGAGGGAGAAAGGAGATGTGAAGGATAAACAGATGAAAGAAGATGGAGAAGAGTTGTGGGAAGGAGAGAGGAGGGAACAGAAATAGAAGGGTAAAGTGAGAAAAGATGAGAGAAGGGAAGATGAAGGGTGATAAAAGAGAGACCAGTGAAGGCAAGAGGAGAAGTAATTTGGAAGAGAAGGAGGGAGGAATAGTAGGGAGAATAAAAGGATAGAAAGGATAAACATGACGAAGAGAAGAGAAAAAAAAATTCCAAAGACTAAAAAACTGAAATCGAATAAACAGATACAATATTTTTTCCGAGAATCAGTAAGTGAAGCCAACTAGCTAACCTTGAGAACTCGTGGGGGTTTCTCTCTCTCTCTCTCTCTCTCTCTCTCTCTCTCTCTCTCTCTCTCTCTCTCTCTCTCTCTCTCTCTCTCTCTCTCTCCGTCAGTCATATCGTCTTCTTTTAAGGCATTTTCACCACCACAACTTGAGGTAGAGGCGCCGCTACACTTTCGGCACCAGCAAATATTGGCGGAGTTACCGCTCAATGACTAGCTGGAATGCGGGGCAGCGGGAGAGAGAGAGAGAGAGGCGCCGCTGAAACCCTGCATAGTTAAATGGAAAGCTACACTCAGATGGGATGGTGCGGAACTGCCTGGAGCTGACTGGAAGAGGCTGTTGGGGAAGTGGAGGAGGTGGAGGATGCAGCAGTGAGCGTGACTGACTGACTAGCTGACTGAGTGATTACGTAGAAATGACGTGAAATAAACGTGGAATAGCTAGGAATGACTGGGAATGGCTGGGAATGGGACATGAATTAGATGAGAGCAACTAGATACCTGGGAATATGTCTGAAGGTGCCTAAGGTGACTGAAAAGGGTCTGGAAAGGGTCCCGGGAGGTATGACTAATTCTCTGGAGGTTTTTGGCTGTGGGGGATGGGACAGGAGGAGGCAAGAGGACATCGCCCCCAACAACATGTGGCGCGCGGTGACCTGCTGCTGCTGCTGCTGCTGCTGCTGCGGGAGGAGGGAGAGAGGGAAGTGGTTCGCTTCTGCATTATTTGTGGCGAGAATTGAAGAGGAAAGATCGTAACATACCCCCTCCTCTCTCCTGCCGCTCCTCTCCCTGCTAGCCTGTCTTCCTACCTCGCTACTGTCACCCCGTCAACACCAAGCCTCGCAGCCCCGCCTCAACTCCCTCTCCAATCATCTTTTTCTTTCCCAGTTCGCCCTTTCGCCCGGCCTTCTTCAGCAGTTGGATCCTCCCCTGCAAACTTCATCACTACACGGAATCCTACACGTCCCGAACCGCAAGACTGAACCTCATCTGCGGGTCTCGATCTCTCCCGATCCCACATTCCTCCCTCGTCCCTCCGCATCTTTCCTCCAGGCCAACACATATTTCTTCGGGTTCCCGCGCAGTCAGGAACGTGGCGGCCGCTCCCTTATCCCCCGGCAGCCCCTCGCTCGTCCGGCCTGCCCTGGTCTGGTCTGGTCCCTCTGTGCACCCACGGCGGGTACACAGACGAGGCTCTATGTGAGATTACTGCGGTGGAGTGTCATGGAAAACACGCTCTGTCGTGTTACCTGAAGCGCACTACACCTTACCTGTGCGTGCGAGTGCCCTTTACTGCCTGTCTTCGTTCTCTCTCTCTCTCTCTCTCTCTCTCTCTCTCTGATGGAGTAAACAACACGACCCTTACCCTCACCAGGTAAAAATTCAGATTGTACTGTAGTTATGGCCGCGCCTGAGCCTCCCCTCTATCACCTAAGTCTGCCTCGCCTCCCTCCCTCCTTCCCTCCCTCCCTCACCTGCGTCGCTGGCCAGCCTCGCCCAGGTGGGTTAACTGGACGGGAAGTTTTCAGCGTCTTATTTGGCCGGGAGGAAAAGTTGAGTCGCGGGATGTGTTTAGTTCATTACGGCATGAGCGGGTTTTGTCGCTCCCTGCCGGCTGGTGGAAGAGGAAGGTGAGGGAAAGAAGGAAGGAGGAAGCACGTGGGAGAGGAGGCAAGGGATGGGCAGCGGGAGAGAGAGAGAGAGAGAGAGAGAGAGAGAGAGAGAGAGAGAGAGAGAGAGAGAGAGAGAGAGAGAGAGAGAGAGAGAGAGAGAGAGAGAGAGAGAGAGAGAGAGAGAGAGAGAGAGAGAGAGAGAGAGAGAGAGAGAGAGGAAAGGAAGGGAGAGGTGAAAGAGGAAATGAGTTCTTTTCTTTTTTTCTTCTTTTCTTCTCTTGACACGTTGTACATCTTCCGTCTCCCTCCTCCTCCTTTTCCTCCTCCTCCTCCTCCTCCTCCTCCTCCTCCTCCTCCTCCTCTTACTCTTACTCCTCCTCCTCCTCATCCTCCTTTTCACTACTTAAGTAACTTGAAACTTCTTCTTCTTCTTCTTCTTCTTCTTCTTCTTCTTCTTCTTCTTCTTCTTCTTCTTCTTCTTCTTCTTCTTCTTCCCTACATCATCACCATCATCACCACCCTTAACATCACCATCCTCCTCCCTTTCTTCTCTACCGTTCTACCTCCCCCATCCCTCCCTTTTATTTCCCCCCCCCCCACCCTCTCCTGCCAATCGTCCTCAAACGACTCAAAGTTTTCCCACATCACTTCCTGCCGCGATTCCACGCCGCCTCGTGCTGGGTCGTAATGGCTGTGTTAGGGGGCAGCACTCCCGGTCACTTTATGGCGCTAATTATGAACGAGTGCCGACCGACCGACTGAAGGAAGGCAGGCAGGCAGACAGGCAGCTTTTGTGTTCCGATGCACCGTCCTTTTCTGCTCTTGTCTCTCTCCCACACACTCATTTGTCCCCCTTCGCTTACTACACCTGTCTTTCGGGGTGTGAGGGTGTTTATTTGTGTGTGTGTGTGTGTGTGTGTGTGTGTGTGTGTGTGTGTGTGTGTGTGTATCTGATTCCCCTCAGCGAAGAAACCATGTAAACATTTTATTTTACATACTATGGCCAGAATGTTAGCAAAGGTGGACCATAGCAGTTAGTAAAAGCTGCGCAATAAGACCTCTTTGTTGTTGCAGCGCCAAAGTATCAGTCACATAGTTAGTCAATATAGTCGAAGTTAACACATATGCCCTTCGCTGAAAATGGATATTACTAAACCAGTGGGGTAGAAAGTATCAGTTATTAATCAGGTATTCTGGAAGTATGATTGACATTCTTACTAAGTGGTTTCGTCCTTATTTTTTTCTATTCAGCCGTCTCTATTTCCTCTCACTGATGTTGAGGTTATAATAATTCTCTCCGTTCCAAATCACCGCGACTAGGAAGGTGGAGGATGAGGGGAAGAGTGGAAGGAAGGAGAGGAGAAAGGAGACGAAGTGGAGAAAGAGAGGAGGAAGAAAGAAAGTGAGGAAGGGTAGAAGGGAGGAGATGAGGAAAGAGGAGACGTGGAAAGGAGGAAGGGAATAGATAAGAAATAGAGGAAGGGAGGAAAAAAAAGGTGGAAGAGTGAAAAGAAGGGAGGGAGGAGGCTCTTTACTCCAATGGCGAGGGATTAGTTGAAGGCATGAGTCATCTGACAAATGGTGAGGCTGTGAAAGGAGAGAGAGAGAGAGAGAGAGAGAGAGAGAGAGAGAGAGAGAGAGAGAGAGAGAGAGAGAGAGAGAGAGAGAGAGAGAGAGAGAGAGAGAGAGAGAGAGAGAGAGAGAGAGAGAGAGAGAGAGAGAGAGAGAGAGAGAAGCAATGAAAGGACGAGAGGGAGAAAAATAATGAAGTGAGCAGTTGGTAATAGACTGGAGGGAGAGGCTAATGGTTTGACGTGACTCATGGGAGAACTTCGTGTCGATATGAAGAATGATTGGTGGAAATCTCTCTCTCTCTCTCTCTCTCTCTCTCTCTCTCTCTCTCTCTCTCTCTCTCTCTCTCTCTCTCTCTCTCTCTCTCCACAAAGTGCACTTGGAGAAACGATTTTAAGAGGACTTTGTTAAACCAAAAGCCATGAATTTACATACTCGTGAGAGAGAGAGAGAGAGAGAGAGAGAGAGAGAGAGAGAGAGAGAGAGAGAGAGAGAGAGAGAGAGAGAGAGAGAGAGAGAGAGAGAGAGAGAGAGAGAGAGAGAGAGAGAGAGAGAGAGAGAGAGAGAGAGAGAATCATAATAGTTCAGTAGCAAGGTGTTCTGCATATTTCAGTACCTTCATACTCTAGAGTGTCACATGGAAAATTTATTTGCTAAAAGTACTTGTCGTGTTCTCTCTCTTGGTTCCGCTTGACCGTCGAGGCGCACCACTCTCCCCGCCGCACTCAGAGCTTATGCGATTTTCATGAGTATTTTCTGGTCAAGTATTCATCGTGGAAACCTTGATTGACTCCCCACTACCTGTGTGTTTTTTCCATGGCGCGCTTGGAGTGTACTTTTTCCTCGCTTTCAATTAAATAATCGTTGTCAGAACCATGATTGACTTCTGCTGATGTGTGGTTTTGGTGACGTTTTCACAGCTTTTTTTGTCGGTTTTAGTATCTGTCTCTCTCTCTCTCTCTCTCTCTCTCTCTCTCTCTCTCTCTCTCTCTCTCTCTCTCTCTCTCTCTCTCTCTCTCTCTCTCTCTCTCTCTCTCTCTCTCTCTCTCTCTCTCTCTCTCTCTCTCTCTCTCTCGTTGTGGTGTCAAAAGGTGTATCAATTTATTTCTGTAATACACAAGAAAACTTTTTTTCGAATTTAGTTTTCATAATACATACATTTTTTACAACCAGAATTAAGTGATACAATAAGGATTTCAGTGTTTTAACGTTTCAAGAGTTTAAAGAAAGCCAGGTAACTTTCCTTTTATGACATTCAAGATGTGACTTTCTACTTACCTTTGTGTCATTCCCGGTCGTTACTCCGCGTCTTTTCAGTGATGGCTGTACGCAAAAATCCCCGTGTTTATTTTGACCTTGTCCTCCGCTCTTCTTTACCTGGCGAGACGGGTGGAAGAAACGTGCTACTCAAAATTCCTGACGACGTGACGTGACGGCGCACATACCTGGCTCTCCGCCGCACACCTGAGTAAAAGAAAGACCAGCACGGTGCCAACCTTGCCTGACCTCACATGACTTGCCTTGACCTCTGAGCTTTGTTTGTTATTGAAAGAGTGTGTTGTTTCATGTATTTTTAGTTATTGTCTTGTGTTATCTTATGTCTTTTTTTTTTTCATCCATCTGTTTATTTTGCTTTTAGTGATCCTTGAGTTTTTATTTCTTATGTTTGTGTTTTTGTTTTCATTATACGTTTTTTTTTTTTTAGTTTCTTGCTTTGTTTTAATATATTACTTGGTGTATGTATGTGTATTTATTATGTCTTTTTAAATCATGTACTTTTTTTTGTTTGCAGTAATCCTTGCATTTTTATTTATTTATTTTTTTCGTTATATGTATTTCATTTTAATTATTTTTGTTTTTCACATATTATTTGCTTTATATGTATCAGTCTTCTGTAATGTTTTGTGAATTCGTTTATTTCTATTCTTATTTTTATCAGTAAGCCCAATTATTCATGTACTTCTTATTTGCTTCCTTGTTATTCTTTTTCATTTATTGCTTATTCCCATAGTTCTGTCTTTTTTTTTTAATTCGTTCCCAACTTGAGAGCTTTTAACCCTATATAAAAATGAACACTGTCCTCACTTCCCTTCCCTCACAGTCAATTTGAACAACGTGGGAAGAATATTCTCTCTCTCTCTCTCTCTCTCTCTCTCTCTCTCTCTCTCTCTCTCTCTCTCTCTCTCTCTCTCTCTCTCTCTCTCTCGTTCACTCACCCAGTTTACCAAAATTCTGGAGTAAACAAAGATTCAAGAAGGAGTTTTTTCATGCTGTGCTTCAACGTTAGTCACATTTTCATTTTTTTTTCACTTGATGTTACAAGCAAACACGCGACCAAAGGAGGAGGAGGAGGAGAAGGAGAAAGAGGAGGAGGAGGAGGAGGAGGAGGAGGAGGAGGAGGAGGAGGAGGAGGAGGAGAAGGAGGAAGAGGAGGAGGATTGTAAAGAAAAAAAGAAAGATGTCTAATAAGGTCTTGAAATGAATGCAGCAAACCAGGAGAAAAAAAAAGAAAAAAAAGAGAAAAAATGCGCCAATTTGTAAGGCAAATCTCTCAGTCACCTGTATTGAGAGAGAGAGAGAGAGAGAGAGAGAGAGAGAGAGAGAGAGAGAGAGAGAGAGAGAGAGAGAGAGAGAGAGAGAGAGAGAGAGAGAGAGAGAGAGAGAGAGAGAGAGAGAGAGAGAGAGATTTTATTCCTCCCACGTTGGTCAGTTTAATTTTTGTGAGGTAATATTTTTTCGTCTTTATTTTATAGATTTATTTTAAGAACGGGGAAAGTTAAAGTGAATCGTGTGTACGTGTGTACTTTGAAAAGACTGTGAGAAGTGTGCCTAAAGTTAGTTTATCATTAAAGTCTCTCTCTCTCTCTCTCTCTCTCTCTCTCTCTCTCTCTCTCTCTCTCTCTCTCTCTCTCTCTCTCTCTCTCTCATTCGTTCGTTCGTTCGTTCAGTTAGTTAGTTAATCAATCAAATAGTCAGTCACCTATTCATTCATTCTCTCAGTCAATCAGTCTTTGTTTTCTGTCATCTTCTCTGAGACTCAAATTTTTTTTCTCTCTCTCTCTCTCTCTCTCTCTCTCTCTCTCTCTCTCTCTCTCTCTCTCTCTCTCTCTCTCTCTCTCTCTCTCTCTCTCTCTCTCTCTCTCTCCAGGCTGTGTAAAGAACCCAAAGCACTTTTCCTGGAAGGCGGGATCTTTTCTAACGAACTGAGTCACGTGACATCAAAAGCTTTTCATGTACAGGATAACATGAGGTCATTAGGAGAAAGCTCTTTTTCCATCCATAAAATGAGTTCGACAAAGCTCTATCGACACACTGGCTTTATATATGAGGTCGCTGGGTTTCCGTTAATGTTGTCAGTGTTGTTGAATGCTTCTTGGTATGTTTAATTAGTGTGTTTGTGTGTTGAATCTTTCTGTGAGCTGGTGTACTTAATCTTTTCCTTCTTGCCAACTCTTTCATACTTGGAGGTTTATACGTACTGTTAGGTCTTAGTTTTCCACTGCAGGTGGCATGGCGTGTCGTCATGAGCTGTCCTTCCCACGCACATCACAGCACGTCACTGGCCTGTCACTGTCACCGTGGGGGGTCGATCTTGACGGAATAACCACCGCCAGGCATTCCCGCACCAACTTCACCCGCCATTCACCAGTTTTGTTCCTGTTTTATGCAGGATGAAAGGCAGCCGACTTAAGCTGCACCATGATTTTTTTTTTCTTTTTCGTTTGTTCTTTGTTGCTTTTATCTGTCTTTCTTTCATTTTCTAAGACCTGTTTTCTTTCTTTCCCTTTCCTCTTAGCTTACCAATATATTATTACCATTTTTTCCCCGACTGTAATGTATCTCACTGATTGAAAACAAGCTCGGAATGGTTTTCTTTTTAAGTTACTGAGTGTCTACCAGTATAAATCACCACGCTGTGTGAAGGAACAGCATAATGCTAAGACCCGTATCCAGAAACGCTCAGCTCTCTCACCACGACTATTTTCTAGAGCCACATAGCTGATTAGCCAGGTTCTCAAGAGTTTCTCCTGTTGATAATGTAGAAATCATGTTAATCTGTTAGTGGAACTGTAAGAACACCCTTAAAAACCTGTATAGCTTCAATTAGATAGAGCCTTTTGAAAGTAGCGGAGGTGCGGTGCGGAAATGTTGTAGAATATGGTCCGAAGATTACCATGCATAACCTCCCCACTTTCCACGAGCTGCTAATAGAGAACGTGCAATAAATAAGGGATAATAATAACCGCACAATATTGCTTATCGATACAACGTTATTAAGTGGCCCGATGGGAGGATAAAGTCATCAAAAGGAGCGGACAGTGTTTCCTAACCAATCCTGTCCCACCCAACCCACCTTCCCCTTATCTTTTCCCTGCCACGCTCTTCCCCACTCTGTTCCTCCTCTCCCTGCCTCTTCCAAACCTTCACTCTGCCATTCTGTGTTGAGAGGAAGGTCACTTTAAAGCAACACCTCCTCTGTTTGTAATGGTGTGATGCTTTTAACCAGATAAATTGAGATTGACATTTTGCTTCCTTTTGTCATTTTTCTTCCTTGCCTCACTCATTTCTCGTTTGCAGTGCATATTTGTCTCTTGTTTAATATGATGTTTTGCTGTTTATGTCTTCTGTTTCTTTTTTTCTCTATATTTCTTTTTATTTGTATTCTATTTTGTTATGTAGTCATGAGTGAAATACAAGTAATACCATCACTTTAATTTTTTAGGAGCAAGTAGATAATATTGATCAGTTTTATTGCTTGTTTATGTATATATATATTTTTTTCTAATTTACAACTCCCATTTGCATTTTCTTTTCATATATAGACAAGAATGAAAGACAAGTACACCGTTACATTTTCTTTCCGGGACCAGTACATAATATTGGTGAAATTGATTGCTCGCTTATTACTTCCATGTTTTTTTTTTTTTTGTAATTTAGTTTAATTTTATTTCCACTTGTCATTTGCATTTGATATATAGACAGGAATGAAATACACGTTATACTCGTACCATCACAGATAATATTGATAAAATTTATTGTTTGGATATATATATATATATATATATATATATATATATATATATATATATATATATATATATATATATATATATATATATATATATATATATATATATATACATATATATATTTTAATTTCGAACCTTCATTTACATTCTGTTTTGATATATAGATAAGAGTGAAATACAAGTCATACCACCACATTTTGATAAGAATATGTAAGTAATATTGATCAGATTTGTTCTTATAGCTTCCGTTTTATTGATTTTGTTATTTTTTTCCAGCTTTCACTTATGTTCCGTTTCCATTTACAGACAAAAATTAAATGCGAGCAATACCACAACATTCTCTCTGGGACGAGTAGATAACATTGATCAGGTGTATTGCTTGAAGTATATTAATGAAGCACTCGCCGCCCCGGGCACCACGAAGGCGTAATGGTCCGCCGCTCGCAAGTAATATTGGGCGTCCCTCCCTCGCAAGTTGTGCCATTTCGCCTTGATGGAGCAGTCCCATTAGTGTGATTGACAAAGTACTTATAGAAATATGACATTGATTTTCCCGTGCCGCTGATGTTATATATTTTAGAGAATGTTCCGTTACTTCATTTGATTTTACTCATATTATATTTTGTTTTATTTATTTGTTTATCTATTAATTCATGTCTATATATCTGCCTATCAACCTGTCTGTCTGTCTGTCTCTCTGTGTCTGTCTGTCTGTCTGTCTGTCTGTCTGTCTGTCTGTCTGTCTGTCTGTCTGTCTGTCTGTCTGTCCGTCTCTCTCTCTCTCTCTCTCTCTCTCTCTCTCTCTCTCTCTCTCTCTCTCTCTCTCTCTCTCTCTCTCTCTCTCTCTCTCTCTCTCTCTCTCTCTTTATCTATCTATCTATCTATGTATTTATCTATCTACTATCTATCTACCCATCTATATTTATCTATCTATCCATCTTTCTATACATCTATCCATCTATGTATCAGTCCATCAATCTATCGATCTATCTCTCTACCTATCTATTTATCTCCTATCAACCAGTCTTTATATGTATGTATGTACTGTATATATATATGTATGTGTCTATCCATGAATCTACTTATATTTTTTTATTAATTCATTTATAATGGCATGGGAAGTGCCAAGAGCTTTAGGGTTTTACATGTGGGAAAGTAAATATCCATTAAATAGAAATTCATAATAGAAGTCGTGGAAAAACAGTAAAACAAAACTGCTACTTAATTCTTAATCCGACGAATATATATTTATGTTAAAAATAATTGTCCTCTTTAAAGACGTTCAGTTATTTATATATGTTGATGACAGCGTTTTATTTAATGAGCGAGTAAAGGTCATGTGTCAGGAAATGTTTAGTAAATGTTTATTCTTTACTTCCTCGTCTGGTTAATTAAAAGGACATTTACGCCTCAGTTCCTTACGTAAAGAGGCATTTACTCTTTAATTCCTTTGGGTTTACGTAAGGAAACTTTTATTCTTTATTTTCTTACTGGTTACTCAAAGAAGCATTAATTTATTACTTCCTTATTAGTTACTTAAAGAGGCATTCCTTAACTTTTTACTGATAATGGGTTAAAAACATTCCTTAGCTTCTTACTGTTTACTTATCATTTATATCTTGCTTCCTTACTCGTTATTTAGAGATATTTATCCCTTACTTCCCTGTCATTCATTCCTTTTACTTATTATTTCCTTGAAACTGATCACTTACTCGTAGCTTCCTTATCTGGTTATATAAAGAGTCATTCATTCCTAGTTCCTTGTCTCGAGGTGTTTTTAAAGAGACATTTAAATCTTACTTTCGTCCCTCCGTGAGTCACCTGCAGCAATGAGGTGAGGTCGTTGCGCTGCACTGCTCTGTGTGTTCATGACATTTTGCTTCCCCGCTTCACTTTTCCCTTGCTTCTCTCATTCCTGGTTTGCAGAGTGCGAGTTTACTTTATTAAATATCACGTTTTCCTACTTGTATCATTCGTTTTTCCTCCTGACTTTCATTTACATTCTGCTTTGGATTACATTTATCATGATTCTCTCTCTCTCTCTCTCTCTCTCTCTCTCTCTCTCTCTCTCTCTCTCTCTCTCTCTCTCTCTCTCTCTCTCTCTCTCTCTCTCTCTCTCTCTCTCTCTCTCTCTCTCTCTCTCTCTGCATGATTAATGAGTCTCATGGACACGTACATCCTGTGTTGACCGAGGACTGTGCTGTGCTGTGCCGTGCCCCTCTTGTGTTGCTATCATGTCCCTGCTGCTGCTGGTGTTAACAGTGTGTGTGTGTGTGTGTGTGTGTGTGTGTGTGTGTGTGTGTGTGTGTGTGTGTGTGTGTGTGTGTGTGTGTAATGATCGTATGGATGGTCATTTTGATAGTTATTTTTTTTTATTTTTCTTCTTTATTTTATGCTTTCTTTTCTTCTTTTCTTTCTTTCTTCTTTCTTTCTTTTCTTCCTTCCTTCTTTCCTTCCTATCTTTCCTTCTTCCATTTTACTTTTTTTTTTTTTTACTTTCTTCTCTCTTTTTATCGTTGCGTGCATTTTCTTCACGTATTCTAGAATGTAGGCGTGAGTATTGAGATGTCGTGATGGTTTCAGTGCAGTGAGGAAGAGTGAACAGCAGGTATGGTGACGAACTAGCATTGATCGTATTAATAATAAAACACTTAAAAAAAAAAAAGTAAGTGATGGATATTGATGGTGAGTAATGACTGGAACCGCAATAAATGGTGGCAGCAGATGTGGATTAGATGATCAACTGAATGAATGACTGAGTGGTGTAATGAATGGGATGGTGTTAGTGAGTGCAGAGCGTTTACTTATCATTACAGCGGACCATAGAGTGAGAGTGCAAGCGGCTCTCAACTCACATAACGTAACTGTAAAGGGAAAATACGGAAAAGCGCGTACTCTAAAAGCAACTCTGATCCTACGCTGGAAGTAACGAGGAAATTTGGACTTGAGATGTAGAGAAAGAAGGAAAGAAAAGAGATCTAATGGAAAAAAGATGTGAAAAGAAGGGAAAGGAGGGGAAAATAGTAAGGAAGGATATGAAAACGAGAGTAAGAAAGGAACGGGTACATGAAGCAGAAAAGCAAATGGGAAAAAAGATAAATATGAGGAACAAGATGAAAGAGAAACTGAAAAGACAGCAAATGAAAAACAAACAAACAAAGAAACAAACATAAAAGCAAATAAAAAAATATATGAAACGAGAAACAATATGAAGGATTTTTTTTTTTTTTTGTGTGTGTGTGTGTGTGTGTGTGTGTGTGTGTGTGCTGGTGATGACTTTAGAATTCAACCCTTCACACATGTTTCACGCCACGGGCTTCGGCATAATCCACTTCATTTCCTCAGGCTTTCATATCAATTGACCTTAATCTTTGAACCCTGGGCAGTCTTCAAATCCACTTCCTCCGTTGCTGCTTTGAAAATGTACATCCATCAGAACCACTTCACACGCTCATCCACATCCACACTCATATACATCCATCAGAGCCTCTTCATACGCTCATCCACATACACTAGAGCCTCTTTCTTTACACACTCATCCACATCCACCAGCACCTCTTCAAACACTCACCTACATCCATCACTCCGAACAAGGACAGAAGCACGTGTTTAAATTTCTACTCTCGTTTTGTAGTGTTAAAGTTAGAAAAAGTGAAGTTCAGTGTGAAACTAGGTCACTACTCTCAGTACATCACTCGACTTTCTTTTGTGTTGACTAAATCCTGGCTGTGTGTGTGTGTGTGTGGGGGGGGGAGGGGGAGGGAATCTAATTGTCCTACTGCTTTCTTTGATGTAATTTATATTTTGTTGAGTTCTTTTTCCGCGACATGGTACCGCTGCAGTGACTCGGTGAAGGCTTGCGTGAGGAAGGACACACACACACACACACACACACACACACACACACACACACACACACACACACACACACACACACACACACACACACACACACACACACACACACACACACACACACACGTCATGTCTTCTCAGTGTTCAAGCAACTCCAGCCAAGTTTGCCCTGCGAGGGATTATTCTACTGACGAACACATTAGTCCCACTCGCCCCCAGAGGACCCTCCAGGCTCTCAACTCAGGCACCTCCTCCCTCGACACTCTCCTTCTCCCAAGCGCTTCCTGACACCTATGTACCCTCCCATTCTCCTTTGCAACGCACTAACTTGTCTACCTTTTGTTCCTTTCTTGTTTGTACTTCTTTCTCCCATGTCTTATTCTCCCCGTCTCTCCTTATTTCCTCCTCCTTTTTTACTCTGCTTTTCCCCTATTTAACGTTCTCTCTTGTTCCTTCTACGCTCCCTTCTTCACCTGCATTCTTCGCTTCTATCGCATAACAAGCTCTTATGTGCCTCCCTTTTAGCTTCCTTGTTTTTCCATCCCTTGTACTCTCCTTTCCTTTTGTGCAAGTCACTCTATTGTTCCTCCTTTACCCCCTTTCATCCCCCAACGCTCTCTTCCTTACTTAGCACCTCCACCTGCCACTTTCCCTTCCTTCTACTCCTCCAGCACCTCCACCCATCCATAGATCCTTCCTTCCCCATCTTATGCCTTCCTCTACACATTAGGCTCTTCCTCTACCTTCCCTTCCCGTGGCACATTCCTGGGCTGTAATGTGGCACTGCTGACGCTATTGACATTACCTACAGGCCCTCCCTCACCCTGCTCGTTATGTCACGCTGTCTCTCACGCTTTGCTGTTGATAAAAGTCTTTCTCTCATTGTTTTCCCCTCTCACTATTGTCCTTTGGTTCTTATGGGTTCGTAAGGCGTTGTATCCCTGGTGAGTGTAGAGTTACGAAGGGAAGGAAGGTGTCTGAATGCATATGACAATGATCTGTTTTTGTTTCTCTGAGTACAGAGTTATGAAGGGAGGGAAAGATTATAAATGCATACAACGATGATCTATTTTGTTTCTCTGAGTATAGAGTTATGAAAGGAAGGAAGGTTTCTGAATGCATACAACAATGATCTATTTCGTTTCTCTGGTGAATATAGAGATCTGAAGGGAGGGGAGGGTTACGAGTGGACGCAGCAATAATGTATTTCTGTTTGTCGTGTGACTTCCTGCTTCGGTACCAGGCTGTGTTGTTATTTATGCATGTGCTCATGTGCATGTATGTATGTATGTATGTATGTAAGCCTGTATATCTCTGTAAAGGATAAATGGATGTACGTACGTTGAAGATGCACAGTACAAACGAAGCTTCCATTTTGAAAGTAAGAACATCGTTAAGTAGTTTCCAGTTTGACAGTTTGACAACATTACAATTTTGGTAACTATCTTTTCCTGACCGTAGAGTTTAATTGCACCTCCAATTTACTTTCCAGTGTGATATATGTTTAGTCCTTTAACTATTCTTACATCCTACATTTCTTCCAGCTCGAATATTTTATCTCCACATAATGTTTGTTCTCGTTACGTTAGTATTGAATGGCAGCGTGGATTGGACTGGTCTGGGTCTGTCTGGTCGGCTGTTCTCAGTTCTCGTTCTTTTTTCATCGGAGCTTCAGATGACCTAAGGCTGCGGTAAAACTCAATTCTCCTCCTCGTCATCAAAAGTTTTCCACGGGCCTTTGTCACCCGAGAAGAGGATGAGGTGTACCTTGGGAGTTAGGGGGAGGAGAAAATGGATGTGTGGGGGGAGAGTGTTGGCATGTGGGTGG